>NC_052359.1:60352907-60652907 GCF_009727055.1 Benincasa hispida
GAAGTAATCTGTATGGAACTTGTGATGCGTCTATTTGTGTCAAGGGTCCTAGATGCGTACCTGCGGATGATTTGACCGATCCTACTCCTGCCACCACATTTGCACATTTGGATGCTACTACCGTACTATCAAGAGGATTAGCTGCCAAAGGTATCTATCCAGCAATAGATCCTTTAGATTCAACCTCAACTATGCTACAACCTCGAATCATTGGTGAAGAACATTATGAAACTGCACAAAGAATTTGACTCTAGAGATATAGTAATATGGAGAAGACTAAATTGTTTCAAGCACCGACAGAACCAGAAGCGTCCCTTGTTTCAAAGAGAGCAGGACGGGTTATTCACATTTCATTTGATGGTCAGAGGCAAATTGAAAGCTAAGCAGTAGTAATTCTAAGGATTCCTGAGGGGAAAATAGAGATGTCTCCTACATTACCCGTAATATGTGGAAGTATCGACGTAATTTCATAGAGTCATTCGGTCTGAATGCTACATGAAGAACATAAGCCAGATGAAGGAACGGGAAGACCTAGGATGTAGAAGATCATAACATGAGTGATTCGGCAAATTTGGATTCCTATATATCAACTCATGTAGTACTTCATTGTACAATATATATAAGATCTATATGTATAGATATCATCATCTACATCCAGAAAACCGTATGCTTTGAAAGAAGCTTGTACAGTTTAGGAAGGGGTTTTGATTGATCAAAAAGAAGAATCTACTTCAACCGATATACCCTTAGGCACAGCCATACATAACTAGATATCACACTTGGGAAGGGAGTGGTGAAAAACATTTAAAAAGTGTTTTTCTCACTTTCAAATTTAGAATTAATATTGCTAGTTTTGTTTAGTTTGACATGGTTTATTGAGTAATTTCAGAAAACTAAGCATCAGGAGCAATTTGTGGGAAAATGATCAAAAGCCCGAGGTAAACTCTACTTTTGTGCAATTATGGGTTGGCTATGGAATTCGGAATAAACCAAAGACCCAAGATCAAGAAAAAAAGGCAAATTTGGAAAGCAATTCGAGGGAACCAGCGTTGGAAGAACATTGCAACGCTGCTCCCTGATGCTGTAGACCCGAGAGTAAGTTGGAACAGGGCAACGTTTCAATGTTATGACTTTAACGTGCGGCTAGCATGACGTCAACATTGCAACATTAGTTTGCAGCGTTGCAACGCTGTGAGCATTTTATAAATATCATTGTGTGCTGCCAGGTCTAGGAGAGGAGAAAAAAATAGAGACCTGACTTGAAAAATTCTACTTCGTACAATAGCCGAAACGGAGAAGATTGATCGTGATTGAGCAGCTTTGTGAAGTACAATCCGGCATTCGTGGCGAGATTCAAGAAGATCGTGATAGGGATTCGAACCTATTGAGGGGAGATCGTTATTCATTGTTAATTTATTTTTCGCCATAATGATTGTTTGTTTGTTGAATATTGTTATCGGAATCATGTGTGGCTAAACTTTTTTTATTCTAGGGTGTTTGTGGATTTTAGGGATTTTACTTCGGATATTGAATTTACAATTGATTGATTTTTCATGGATTTCTAAATTATTTGTGCTTAATGTGCTTGATTAACTGATCACTAATTAAATGAACATAAGTTAATTAGATGTCTCGAGAGAGAATTTAATTAATTGGACTCAATAATTTAGATTGTTATTCGAAATTTCACGAGAATGAATTTAGAATAATAAGGGGTGCGATTGAAGGGTCTTAATGTTGTAACTATTCAAGCGATAGAAGAGATTCGGGTCAATGGGTAGTTATTAGGATGGTTTGAGCTCGAGAGAGGATTTCTTGATTTTAGAACTTCTAGCCTCAATCTATCAATTTCAATCAATTGCATGTCCTGTTCATTGAATTCCCTAAATGAAACAACACCCTGGAATTGTTTTTGTTGTAACTGAACTTTTATTATCTGTAGTTATAGATAAAAATCATCTTTTAGTTGCCTGGACAAAATTGAGGAAGAATTGTGATAGCTAGGTTAGGAAAATTTTGCTCATGCCGGTCCCTGAGGACGATACCCTATTTGGGATTTATTACTTCGATTGCGTGCACTTGCGCAAACCGTCAATCATCAAAATTGTAAATGACAAAAGTGATTTTAACCATTTTAAAATTACTCCCAAACATAAAAGTCCACTTAAATTGAGCAATCCAAAATAAAATAAATTAAAAATGATAAAAACATAAAAAGTTAAAAATAAATAAATAAATAAAACCCAAAACGTAATTAAATCTTCACTTTTCTCTTCTCTCTCACTATCTAAATCATGATTCACTCCCCCTCCCCCCATCCCCCTTCATCCTCAACTTCATTCTTCAATCTTCATCCTTTACATCTTTCCTACTCTAGTCGCTTAACCACTACTCAACGTTATTAGATTTTTTTTCAAGTTTTCACTCTCCTTGAATCTATTTTAATCTAACTTAAACTAAGTATTATAACAATTATTGGGCATTATCATATATCTACACACATATATAGTAATGTATCTTCAACGTATCCGTATCTTAATTTTTTAGAAATTGGTGTATCGTCGTATCATATCGTTTCTGTGTCCTATAGCCATATATATGTCTGTGTTTCTTAGTTGACAGGAGAATGGCTTGAAGAACGGTCTTCAAAAGTGAGTATTTCTACATTTTTGTATTAAATTACAGCATGCTTATTTTTTTTCTATTTTTGTTTTCTTTAATAAATATCGAAGCATGAGAGTTCACATGCTTCCGCACAGGATTCAATCCCTTCAATTAGTTCATGTCAAAGTCCAAATTAATGTGCTCGGTCTCGACCATGGCCGAGCCTAGCAAAATATCTAGCGTGGCATGTCTCAGCCCAAAGCATCACCCTAAGACCAAAAAAAAGTCTAGAGGAATGTGCTTGGCCGAGACCGACCTTAGCCAAATATTAAATAGGGCATGCCCCAGACTTGGTAAGTTTTATGACTATTATAAAACGACTCTGAAACCCTATCAGAACAACCTAGATCAACCTCCTTTACAATTACTTCATTATAGCTCAATGTGAGGTAACTTGAATCCTACTCTCAAACTCTCTAGTCTCCACACGGTGTGCATGTTTTCTTTTTTGTGAACCACGTTGTTCTCCTCTTCAATCAATTTCACCATTGGTATCACATGAAGATCAAGTGCATTTTCCTCGTCCAAATTTTGGTATCAACTCATATTATAAGTTTAATCTGTCAACTTTCAATTTTGTGTCTTATAGGCTGTAGAATTTTAAGCATGTCTATTATATTATTAAATTTCATAATTAAATTTTGTAAAAATGAATTATTCTAATAGATATAAGATTGAATTTTATATCAATGGAATTATAAATTTATAATTTTGTGCCAAATACATTCGCATATTTTAAAAAATGTTGAAAAAGGTCAACGATTTTTTTTTTAAAAAAAAAGTATCAATAACTAGGACATACAAACTTTAATTATTTTTAGAACTCATATACTTGTTAAATATTTATTAAAATTTAAAAATAAAATATAAAGTTAAAGTTAAAAGTTGAAGACTTAAATAGTAATTTAATATATCAATAAAGTTGCTAGCCATAGCAAAGGAACAATGGCAATTGCCTTCCCACATTTCCACTTGCAAAATCAAATCTTGTCAACTTGCGACAAGTCTCCCACAATAGTTATAAATAATTGCACCATTCCACCTAAAATTTGTTCTATAATCTTAAAATTTCCAAAAAAAAAAAAAAAAAAAAAAAAAATTGGACCTCTTTTTAATTCTATTATAAGATCTGAGATATTTTCTTTCGATGTATGCTTTGTTCTCTTCTTTAAAAACTCAGTTGGAGAAGATATATCCTTCTATCATTGTCAACTTCTCTTATATTTATTGCTCAACTCTATTTTGTATCTAATTTCATTTCATTTACTAAATATATAATTTCTTTTTAACTTTTGTTAGGTTTATTTTAAAGATTTAAAAACATCTTAATTAATTTAGAAAATATAAAAAAATATATATAATTATATATATATTTAAACTTTCGTTAGGTTTGTTTTAAAGATTTGAAACTATCTAACCTAAATTAGGAAAACAAAAAATCAATAGTCTAAATCAATATAATTCTATAATGTGAATTTATCGGTCTAATTAATCAATATATAACTAAAATTGGAAAAACAAGTGAGAAAGATTAGATTTTTAAAAAAAAATCTAAATAAGAAAACATAAATCAAATCTAAAAACATAAAATAAAAAAATAAAAAAAAATATTGAAAATCAAAAGAGGATGATTTGAATTCTGAAAAAATTAGAATAACGTGAATTCATTCTCGAAGATGGCCCAAAATGGTGTGAGTGTATCTTTCTTTTTTCTTTTTCTTTTTTTTTCTTTTTTTTTTTTTTGAGATCGGAGGAAATAGCAAAATTGGGATGCCTTCTAATTTTCGTCAAAAAAAATAAAAATAATAAGATTTTTGATAAAAATGTGTCATGTACATGATATATTTTTTTAAATCCTCAAATTGCCCTTTGTATGGTTGATTTTATTATATCGTGTATAAATCCTTAATAGAAATATAATGTAAATGTCGGTTATGAGACTTCAAGCTAATTTATTCAAGAGATAAAGCTACGGAATTTTTCTCCCATTTTAAAATTTGAATTGGCGTTTCATATCTGTTTTGATTTGATTTAACCACTTTTCGAAAATATTCATAATTAATCAATCTTTAATTTATTTATCACCATTTTGAATTTAATTTATAATATATCTTTAGATTTTACATTATTTTATTTTTTTATTATTTTAAATTCGGATTAAATTTTTTTTATCCTGATTAGGATTTTACTTAATATCTTATATATATTATCATCTAACGAATAGTATATTTCATTTAAATTTTATAATTTTTTTGTATTTTTTAATCACCTTTTATTTCATTATCATCTTATTATATTATTATACCATTAATTTGTCTTTTTGACAAATAAATAAGTATTCACTTTTGTAATATTATTGTTTTTGTTATGCCTCTACGAGTTAAACTTTTTTCATGATAGGTTTTGTGGTTGATGGAATCATAAATACAATGTAATTATTGAAGCTTAAATGAAAATGAAATTACGAATACGATGTAATTGTAAATAAACGAGCTCTCTGATTTTTCTCCCATTAATTACATTTGAATTTATATTTGATTATCAGATTTTATCTAACTATTCATCGAATTAATCATAATAAACAAAAACTTCCTGATTTTTCTCTCCAAATTATATTTGATTTTTTTATTATTATTAAATTTGATTTTATCTAATTAACTTTCTATTTATTTAAATGTTTGTTACAAATTTAACTGTATCTAAATATTTTTTTATTATTTTATACATAATGTTATCAAATTAATTTGATTTTTTTTATATTTTCGATGTTTTAAATTTTTCATATAGAAACACCTGAAAATGAAAATGACTTGTTGTATTTAAAAAAACATATAAATGGGAATTAAACTTTAAATATTTGAAACAAGTGCAAGTTATATACATCGCTCATTTTATAATTATAATAATAATTATTATTATTATTATTATCATCATCATTATTATTATTAAAATAGGATAAATACCATAAATCTCATATTCTTCATCTTTTACTTAACCGCCCCCAAATTTCTTTTTTTCCTTATCAATATCATGTTTGTC
This sequence comes from Benincasa hispida, assembly GCF_009727055.1. Classification (NCBI taxonomy): domain Eukaryota; kingdom Viridiplantae; phylum Streptophyta; class Magnoliopsida; order Cucurbitales; family Cucurbitaceae; genus Benincasa; species Benincasa hispida. Next base: position 60,358,611 of record NC_052359.1, read on the forward strand.
CATCGTCTTGGCTAGCTTTTGACGACCATCCTCGCCAAGTCACCGACCTTTTTCGCTCACACATATGTTTCATGTTTTTGTTTTTACTTTGAACATCATTTTCAACAATGATATTAACATCATTTTCAACAATGATATTCTGGACTGATAGTGTTTAAAGTTGGCTTTCAAGATCATATGAGCAAAATGGTCATAGAATGAAGACGATGAAACTCCCTCAAGTGTCAAACGCAATCATATATTCGTCATTCAAATATTGTGGATATCATAAATGTATCTACTTAATTTTGTTATTTTAGGTTGGTTTTGTCATTTACTAATTAGTGTTTTTTTATTATATAAATTTGTTTTACTATTTTTATAATTTTAAAATCTTTAAACTTTAAAATTTGTTGTTTCTCTTGTCAGACATTTTTTTTTAATTTTTTCATGAATCATTGGTTTTTCTACTCTTCAAATGAAACATGAAAATTTGCTATCAACCACAATTTCTTCTTGACTTGGGCTTTTATGGCAATTGATGACTAAGAAGTTGTTTCGTGATTTGCAGCAAGATACTATCTTGGACTGGGCTGGATACACGGCCGACGAGCCTGTAAAAGGCCCAATCAGATACGTGATAATCTAAAAGAAGGCCCATCTTGATCAACCTTGCCTGATAAATTCTGGAAAATTTGTACAAAATGGCCGAAAGAAGACCCTCATTCGGATAAATGGCAACTTTTAAAATTTCAGATGTATGGCCATTACATTGGTGCAGAGGGTCCATCTCTATTCTACCTCTCAATCCCGAGATGTCTTCAAATAAGACGGGTGGATATCTCCCCACGAATTTAGGTAAATTTTTTAGTTTGTTTTTAAATTTGTTAAGTAGATTTTGTTGGGATTTGGTTGGTTAATTTTTTTAAATATTACGGGTGGTTTAAACACATAAAAGATATGTTGTTTTTATTTTTTTATTTTTAAAAAAATTACCTTTACCTAGTGATATTCATGTATTCTATTCTCCAAATTATGTGTATAGTTTTTTTCCTTTTTCTTAAAAAAATTGATCGATTCTATCCTTGTTCACGATATATGATATGAAATATATATATCTTTTTGTATCTCCATATGTCTAACTTTTCAAGATTGGTTTTATAAGACTGACATTGGTTGATCATTTGGTCATTAGATTGATATTCTCAAAATGCATTCAAACTTAAGTATGTATTGTATTTTTTTTATTAAGTTTAAAGATTGGAATGAAAGATGAACGAAAGATTTGAAAAGAATTGGTATTTCTTAGGAAGAGTTGTAGTAGGATAGCGGCATGGGAGGTTGTAAAGGAGAAGAATGGATTTGGTGGAGGTGAATCTAGTATGTAGAGTAGGCACCATGGGAAGTTAAGAAGGAGAATTTAGATTATAGTCTAGACTTTAATTTTATGTTTTTAGTATAGAGGATCCGTGACGTTCAGTTGATGGTCTTTTAGTACATAGTATTTGCATTTGCATGATTCAATCTAATGAATAATTTAGCTATTACAAGGTATGTGTGTGGAGATCAAGTTATTTTTAGTATAAGGGGTGTGACAAAATATGAAAAGATTCTAGATATTAGAAGATACGGACCAAATAAATCTTATTTTAGATGGATAAATTTTTCTTTGAAATACACCATAATTTTAGGGATTTGATAGCAGTGGTATTTTTGTACATTATCAAATTTTAAATAGTATTAGAATTAGTAATTTGGCCATGTCATTTAGTTTTGATCATTTCTCCCATCGCAAGAGCAAATTTGACTCTAAAATATAAATATATTCAAATGAATATTTCATTATGGACCTTGAAACTTTTTTTTTTTTTTGTAAGGTTAGAAAAACATTAAGGATCGTTTGGCTTACAATACTGTATCATGGGCATGGATATTAAATGACTTAGGTCATTAATTTCTGTGTTTGAATTTGATAATTAATGTTGGGAAGTTAAATCAATGTATTTAATCTACTAATTTTATATATAAAAACTAAAACTAAATAATTATTTAATCAAATTTAAAAGAACAAGTAAGGTAGTTATAATTAAATTTAATTATTTAATACATTGTTATATTGATTGATTATTTAATCAAATATCAATATGAACATTTTTTAATTAAATATTATTTAAATTATTTTATTTAATAAATAAAAATAATTAAATTAATTTAAATATTAATCATTAAAATAAAATTTTATATTAAATAGTTAAGATAATATAAAATACCAATAATAAATGTAAAAGTTGAAATTTATTAAAATCTAAATAATGTATTAATATTTAATACTTGATTAAAATTAATAGTCATGATTAATTGATGTGGAGAGTACTACAAAACCATTTTAGATGGATTTTTAAATTATATGAATAATATCTAGATTTTAAAAAGTGAAATCTTACCAAACAATCATGACAATACGGTAAAACAAACAAATCCTAAGGGTTGAATGACTTCATTGAAAACAAGAGAAGAAAATAAAATTGTTGAAAGAAACCCACGTGATGATTCTTCAAAAATGAAGTAAATCGATGGAAGTATGTGGAAGGTTTTTGAACAGTGTCAACCAAATCTTGAATGTTTTGTTTTAGTGGACATTGGTTGCAGCTATGGCCATTGGGAGGAGAATCAGAGACAGTGAATGAGATGGGAGGAGAGAACTAAAAGGAAAGGATAAATAAAAGAGACAATCAATATAAAATTAATACAAACATTAGTCAAACTCTCAAAACTCCATGTGACTACAATACCTCTTAAAAACTAAAAGGACGTTTGGGATGAGTTATCATCAATACTATTTACTATTTTACATTCATCATTTTTTTTTTATTATTTCCTACGATATTTACTATCTCATTCTCAACTTTCAAACAAAAAAAAATCATTTTAGTCGAAAATAAAATAGTTCCCAACTTAAATAATCCCTATATTTCTAAATTTTGTAACAATTTGAAAAGCATTTGGGACAAGAAGTTAGTTATTATAGTTATAAATTATTATAGTTGAATTACAATAATTTGTGTTTAGAATATGTAGATTATTTTAACTTAGATTATAATAATATATGTTTGAGATGTAAACTATTTTTGTTTGAGAAAAAAATAAACATTAAACACTGTAACAAAAAATTAAAAAAATGAATTTAAAATAGTGAAAATTGTACTAAATAACAACAAAGGATTTGAAATAGTATTTGACTGTAACTAATTAGAAAATGCAAAATAATATTTTCTATAACAAAAGATAGTTTATTATAATCTTTGATAGTCTATGCCCCAAACATGTCCTTAGTACATATACTACAATATGTAATATGAGAAACACTAAATCTTCTAACAGGCCAGTCAACCATCGGAAATGGTATAAGATTACCAGTAAATCAAGGTGATGAAAGCCAACATGACTACTTATCTGTTGGTGTAATACTACTTATCTGTTCAGATCGCACGAACATTCATCGAGAAGGGAAAAAAAATGAGACCTGCCGTACAAAGTATCGGTAACTGTAACTATCAAAATAGCAAACAATAGACTCAAAATTTAAATATAAAATTAAAGTGTAAACCTCGGTGCAAATTACTGATACCAAAAAACTAAATTGACCTCCCTAAAGCTCTTCAGATGTTCAATTTCATTTCCAAAAGTAAATACTCTTCCACCAAGACAAGATAGGAGGCAAGAAAGGAGGAAGCTCTCAAGATCCCATTCAGTATAATATGGACTATTCCTCAACCTACTTTCCTCCATGACCCAAAACAGAAAAGCCAGCAACAGCAGCATACAAAATTTAATTAACAAACTAAGGTTCTATGAAAATGTCAAAGAGAAAGGGAAATCACTGGGAGACACCAAGCCACTTGGAGAAGTTCTCAAACTCGGTGTAATCACTATCTGAAATCATTGTCTGGTACCATGCTTTGCCTGCTGCCTTTACTGCTGTAGCCTCCTCCTGAAGTCAAAATGCCCATATGGGTCAAATAGGCTCTCAAAAGTCACGATATCATATCAAGCAAGAGAAAAGAAACTAACTAACCAAGCCCACTTAGCAATCAGTTCAAAGAAAAGAATGGACAAACAATTCACAAATGCTTCATCAATGTCAATGGGAAACAAATGATATGTATCAATCAAAGAATAGGGGTTTGCTAAGAGAATTGGCAGCATCCAATTCTCATCTATGCCATACTATAGAATATAACAAACAAAACAATACGGTTTGCTGCAAATGTAATGATGTAAAGGCATCCTAGTGCAGTAGAATCTTATCATCTCACCACATTAGAATATTGAATCGCATTTCAAAATTGGTTTAAACCATCATTATCATATACTCAATTGATAAATTTAAAAATTTCCTACGATTTGAAACCAACCACATAGTAATTAAAAAGTCAGACCCATAAAGACAAATTCAAGACATACCTTAGGGATAATGTTCCTCTTCTTGTCAAGCTTTTCCTTCTTAGCTTTCACGCGCTGTGCCTCAGCTAATAAAGACATTCTCCTTGCAGTCTTAGCATATGGGTTAAGCTTCAACATGGCGTTAAGGTTCTTAAGAGGGTTCTTCTTCAATGAAGGTCTCTTCACACCCTTCTTGATGGGTTTAACAACAGATTGAACCTCGTCGGAGTTGATGATCCTAGACAAATCAGCGTTGACCATTTTGGCCCTTGGGAGAACGTAACCCTTCTTCTTCTCAGACGACTTCTCAAACGATCCATAAATGGAATCAAGCTTTTCAAAAGCAGTTTTGGTCCAGACAACAAATCTTCCAAGATGACCTCCAGGTGCAAGCTTCAAAAGATTCAGCCTCTCAACATTCACAATATCAACGCCCGGAATGTTGCGGAAGGCCTTAACAAGCTTAGCACCTTCAGTACCATAAACAATCAACGGACCCTTTCGCGAAATGTAGCGACGGTTCCTCATCTTACCTTTACCAGGGCGAATGGCATGACTGTCCTTCGCTTTCTCGGCATCAGGCAAAGCACCGATCTGCTTCAAAACCTTAATCGCAGAAGAGGTTTTCTCGATTCCCTCAGCGGAGTCGCTAATCACAAGCGGCAATTCCGGAACAGACTCGATCCGGTGGCCACGAGCCAAAACCAAAGAAGGAACTGCAGAAGCAGCAATGGCAGAAACAACAGCATACCTCTTCTGATTCACGTTGATCTTTCGGTGCCATCGGCGCCAGATCTTCGTCGGAGCAAACATACGACCTCCACGACACATGTTTCCGAAAGCTCCTTGACCAGCACGGTGAGTACCGCCACCAGGAACACGAGGGATACGAGAAACGGCTCGCCCAGTACCCCATGATTCTGCGGAAGTTTGATGACCTGCGCGCTTGCTCACAGCATAGGGTTGGCGGCTGTTCTTAGAAATGTTGGCGTGGACGAAGTTGACGATATCAGGACGGATAGAAGCTTTCATGACATCGGGCAATGGCACCGTCTGAGAAGAATCGGTGGCCATGTCGCCTTCGAGAGACTGGACGGCGACTAAAGGGCGAGCGGCGGCGGCGGCGGCCATTTTGGGGCGAGTGAATGTTTAAGAAACTAGGGTTTTTTTCTCTATAGGAAGGAGAAAGTGAAATTCTGATCAATTTATAGAGAGGTGTTTTAAATCGGGACTAATGCTTTTGGGCCCATAAAATGCTCTGAAGGTTAGCCCTGGCCCGTTAGTGAGCTTGATCCAAACTTTTGGCCTAGTTTTTTTCACTAATGTGATAGACTATTTACATTTAAATCCTTGGATTTTCACATAAAAAACCATCTTTAGTCCTATATTTCAAAAATATCTTTAAATTTGAAATTTTTCAAAAAAGACTTTTAATATTATTTTTGGACAAATTTATCATTTTTTATTATTTTTATTTCTGATTTTTATATATATTTCCCTATTTTCAAAATTTTCTTAATGATGGAGAGAAAAATTATATTTATTATAAAAATAGAAGATTCATTTGATATGATTTTTTTCATATTTTCAGATTGAGAGGGAAAATACATTTATTTATTGAGATTTTTTCTTTATTTAATTTAATTGGATAGAGAAAATACATTTACATAAACTGCATTTAATATGTACTTGTATTTTCTTCACTAAAGCAAACTGAACTGTTTGGGATGCGTACAATAGATGGATCAAGGCAAATGACAAAGCTCGTGCCTATATCCTAGCCAGCTATCTGATGTTTTGGCAAAGAAACATGAGGTTATAGGTACTGCCAAAGAGATTATGGAATCTCTACGAGGGATGTTCAGGCAACCGTCCTTCTCCCTAAGGCATGATGCTATTAAGTACGTTTACAACTGCCGCATGAAAGAGGGGGCCTCTGTTCGTGAACATGTCCTGGACACGATGGTCCACTTCAATGTGACAGAAGTAAATGGCGTTGTCGTTGACGAGAGAAGTCAAGTGGTTTTATTCTAAAATCTCTTCCGAAAAGTTTTATGCAGTTCTACACGAACGCGCTTATGAATAAAATTGAATACAACTTGACTACTCTTCTGAATGAGCTACAGGCTTACCAAACAATATTGAGAGCTAAAGGTCTGGAGCCGGAAGTACACATTACTACCGCTAAAAAGAGAGGAACGTCCTCCAAAAAGCCTGATGTTGCTTCCTCTTCACAAATAAGAGTATCTTCGTTAAGAATAGCAAAGGGAAGGGAAGAAGAAACCCGTTGGTAGAAAAGGCAAGGCTAATGCTCCCGTCAAAGGAAATTGTTTCCACTGCAACGAGAAATAGCAGTGGAAGAGGAACTACCCCCAGCACCTTGCTGAGATTAAAGTAAAGAAAGCAAAACAGACAAACTAGTTCCTGAGGACTACTTGCTCAGCTTAACCAGTGGGAGATGTTGTTTGATGATATTATTATCTGTTTTTGTTATCATGTAAAGAACAAATTGTATATGTTTTTGTTGTAAATGAAATGTTCATTTTTCAAAAATTATGTTTATTCTATCGCACAATAACTTATGTTAAAAAACCAACCTAGTTAAAATCCATTTGCAAATATTCAAATATTTAAAATGGCTAGAAATCAATTAAGCCAAGTAGTTATTTTACCTGAATGATAAGTTTAGAATACTAGAAACGTTCAAAGTGTACAAAACTTGTTAGGTAAAATAAAACCAAAATACTTTGATTGGATCAAGGTATCAGAAGTTTAAGTTTTCTAGGTTTATTTGATAGAACATGAAATCCAATATCAAACTTTCTAATTGTCTTAGATTCTTTCTCAAACATCATTCCAATTATTGGAATATTATTCCAGATCACCTTGTATTATTTGTTTCCATAAAACTTGCATAGATCAATAAAAGAGTCATTGAACTAACACTCTAAACAAGAGTTGTTTAGACAGACCAGATGTGTCTTACTCAAATAATTGAGAGTACCTCGATATAGTGGGAGGAAAGTATGACTTATTGGTCAACATTGAGAATAAAATGCATTCCCCATATAGTTTAATAAGAAGTCTATTGGACACTAACATGTTTACAAAAATTCCCTCGACTAAAGTGTTTGAGAATCTCCTCGTAAGACTAGGAATACCAGGTTAATAACCTAGGGAAAGTGGGAGAAACATCGGGTATGGGATACGGAATGGTAAACCATGGGTATGAGATGCCCTAGTTTATTATATTTCTCTGTAAAACTCAGAAACTCAGTTTTATATATTCGAATATGTAAGTTACCACTGGAGTTTTAGTCCAAGTGGGAGTTTGTTGGGTTTTATATCCTAAAACTCGTGATTTGTAAATAATAAAACTTATTTTCAAAATTCAATAAGTTGTTATTGAAAATATGTATTGCTTATTTCGTTTTAGAAATCCAATAAACTAAAAGACCCATGACTATTACATGAGTACTTGAACTTTATGTGGAGACATAAAAGTGGATCAAGTTCGAGTAAATAGTCAAAATGATCTATAGTATATGAATGAGGTCGAGTGCCTTATTTTGGTAACACAATTGGATGCGGCCCACTCTGTAGTTGTTGCAAAGATTTGTAAAGTACTACATGACAATGTGATCCTAATTCGTACATGTTATGACGTGAGGAGTGGTGGCGTCCTATGTAGTGAGTTTATGCAAGATCGGACCACGAAATCAATCACTCTTACTTTATAACGTTGTTTACTATTTAAGACTGACAATTTCAAAGTGATGACCTAGGTAACTTGACCTTAATTCTGAGCTAACTATGAACTCCTGTTTATTCGGGATTATCCTTAAATTTGCATAGGTGAGGGTTGGCTCAACAGTGCTGGCTCATTAAACCACCATTTCAGGGGTAAGATCAGGTAGATAGCTGGGGACATAGGGTACAAGATGGAATTCACTCCTACTCACTTTCAGAGATAGTAGAGAGGTTGTTCCCTTAAGTGCTGACTTCAGGTCTTGAACAAGGTGCCCCACCCTCTCATTGGCCCGAGAGGGACTCAATTTGTTCATTGAATCATAAATCAATTATTCATTAGAGAATCAGTGGGACTTAAGAAACAAGAGGTTATCTCGAGGGTAAAACATACATTTGACCCAACCATTATTACGAACAACCTGTGAAGGTTTAACTTACTAATCAGGATTATATCGAGTGGACATAATATATCTACAGAGGAGTGCAACTATGGGCTTTAGTGAAGTGACCCATTAGTTAACGAATTAGGGTTAATTCGGGCTAAAAAGTTTAGCCAATTAATCTCGGATCGTTGGAGCTCATTATTTGTAGGTCCACAAGATCCCCTTACTAGCTCGTAAATGGATTAGCTTTAGAGTAGCGTGATAAGTTAATTTGCAATGTTCAAATTAGAATTTAGGGAAATAATTACGCGTTTAATTTTAGAATTAAACGGAATTGGAGAATTTAATTAATATTTAAATATGATTTAAATATTAAATTCATGAAGGTGGAATTTGTGTAAAATTAATTTAATATTTGATATTAAATTAATTAGAATTATTTAATTAATTATTTATTATTAATTTTATTAGAAAATTAATTTATGAAATTAATTTTGTAAAATTAATAAAAGTTTTCATTCTTTGAAATCAAAGTTGTTTTTAGAAATTAATTTGAAAATTAGAAAATTGGGAAACATAAATATTGGAAATATGGATTTCTCCACTATCAACCGAGTTGCTTACTAAACATCCACTTTACTCTAGCTTCAATACTCCAAGCATGAGCTGCATCTCATGCAACCTTCTTCTTTGCATGAATGTCCTACAGTAAATAGAGAAGATGAAAGTGGAATTGAGGTATGCATCACTTGAATTTTTACCGAAAATTTTGAGTTGAAGAAGGTGTTCTTAAAGTGGATGGTGTTGTGAGTTCTTTCTCCAAGTTCTCTTCATTCAAGCTTATTTTGAGTCCCATAACTCAATCTAAGCTCTAAGAGATAGTAGGGAAGATCTCGAGGTAGTTCCACAGAAGAATTGGAGAACATTTGCAGTTGAATTCATGATTCAAGAGGTTCTACAAAGGTATTATTTGAACCTTCTTATTATTATACGAGCATGCTTTATTTTATAACCAAAATTAATGAATTAGAATGCTTATTGATCCTTGTCGCTTCCGCAACATGCTGATATACTCCTACAGAGATGTGATTGCCACACAGATTGCCTCTAAAGATAACTTGGCAAATCCATTTACAAAGGTACTCACGGCTAAAGTGTTCGAGGGTCACCTAGTGGCTGGGACTGCGAAATAGATAGAACTAGGGCAAGTGGGAGAAGTACTGGCTATCTGATGCCCTATTTTATTGTATTTATTCTCTCATTACTCAACATTGTATATATATCTGTATATATATATATGTAAAATCCACTGGAGTTTTAGTCCAAGCGAGAGTTTGTTGGATTGTATGTCCTAAAACTCTCAATTTGTAATGTTAAACATATTTTATTATCAATAAAGATGTTATTGATGTTTATTTAATAACTGTTATTGAATATGTGAATTGCACTTGTAAAGTCTAAATCCAATAATCTAAAGATCCATGGCTATTATTTGAATACATGAACTTTATGTGGAGACAAAAGAGTAGATCAAGTTCAGTAAATAGCTAAAACGGTCTATAGTATATGAATAAGGTTGGGTACCTTATTCTAGTAACACTATCAAATGCGGCCCTCTATGCAGTTGTTACAATTTGTTATAAAGTGCTACAAACAAAGTGATCCTGATTCGTTCATGTATTGACATGAGGAGTGGGGGCGTCCTATGCAATTAGTTTGCATAAGATCGGACCAAGAATTAAGTCACTCTTACTTTATAACGTTGTTTATTGTTTAAGACTGACTATTTCAAAGTGATGACCTAGGTAATTTAACTTTAATTATGAGCTAACTATGAACTCCTGTTTATTCGGGATTATCCTTAGATTTGCATAGATGAGGATTGGCTTAACAGCGCCGGCTCAATAAGCTTCCCATTTCAGGAATAAGATTGGGTAGATAGTTGGGGACATAAGGTGCAATACGGAATTTACTCCTACCTGCTTTTATGGATAGTAGAGAGGTTGTACCCTTAAGTGCTGATTTTGGGTCTTGAACAAGGGGTCCTACCCTCGTCCAATAGGGACTCGGTTTAGTGATTGGATCACAAACCAATTGTTCATTAGAAAATCAGTGGGACTTAAGAAGCAAGATGTAATCTCGGGGGTAAAACAGCTTTTGACCCTGTCGTTATTACGAACAAATTATGAAGGGTTAACTTACTAATCATGGTTATATTGAGTGGACATAATATATCTACAGCGAGGGGAGTGCAAATACTAGGCTTTAGTGAAGTAACCCGGTAGTTAACCAATGATAGTTAATTAGGTTAAAAAGTTTAGTCGGTTAATCGCTAATCGTTAGAGCCCATATCTGTAGGTCCATGAGGTCTCCCTAGTAGCTCATATTGGACTAAACCTTAGAACAGTGTGACGAACGAATTTAAAGTGTTCAAATTCAATTTTTGGAGCAAAACGTTAAATATATACGATATATTTAACCTAATGTTTAATTGTGAATTAAACATAAAGAGAGAAAAAATAAGAGATATTTAAATAAGATTATGAATAGTGATTCATATTAATTGGGATAAGTATTGGATTTAATATAAATTAAATTAATTAAATTATTTAATTAATTATTTAAAATTGATTATTAGAATTAATTTTGAAATTAAATGGATTTGGTCAAAATTGCATTAAAGGTCAATTTGTTGACTAGGTAAAAAATGTAATGGAAGTCAAATTGTTGACTTTTGATTTTTGAAAGTCAAAAAGTCAAATGTATTGACTTTGGACTTTGAGAGTCAAACTTTGACCAAGTTGGTGGAAATATCCAACATTTGTGAGTGAGAAATGCCAACTTTTGTATGGCTAAGTGTTGTCTTCATTTGAAGATACTTGTCCCACTAAATCCCACTTTTTGAGTTAGTAGATTTTTTAATGTCAAATTCTCATCAAACTCAAAGTTGCATGTTTGCATATAATGGTCTTTAAAATGGAATGTTTATGCTTTTGAGGAACTTTTGGCCATAGTGGGTTTAGATGAGATTATGTGATAATCTCATCCCTTTTTCTCTCAAAATTTTAGCTTTTTTCTCTCCAAATTAGTCACTCACCGGATCCCACCATCCCGTTCTAAGGCCGAAAAATAGTCTGGAAGACTCTCGTGGTAGTCTTTGAACCATTCGTGAGGAGATTGAAGTTGATTTGGAGAAGATTCAAAGACTACAAAGGTTGTATTCTTTTCCCCTTTTACTTGTTTGATTGCATGCATGCTTATCTTTATAATTAATCTAATTAGAGTACTTCAGATTCGTTTTTTTTCCACTGCACGTGTTCGTTTCATCAGTTACATCTAGTGGTTACTATTTTGCAGTCTGGTCTTATGCAAACACATTGCATAGGATACCTCCACTCGCACATCGCCTACACGAATGCATTGGATCATTATGTTTGTATCAAATACAATATGGGCATCCATGGTGTCACCACGATAAGGTACCCAACCTTATCCCTATATTATAGGTCCTTTAGGTTGTATCTTGAACATTGATTCTTGTATGTCTCCACATATAGTTTAAGACTTATAAGACAACCTAGGATGTTAGTTTATTACATTTTGGTTTATTAAGACAAAACACAATCAATAACACTTATTGAAATAACATCTATAACTTTTTATTGATGACAATCAATTATTTACATTTACTATCTACGAGTTTTAGAGCATGAAACCCAACAATTTTAACCTATAGTTTTTACATTAATCACATTCATATAATTAATATATGAATCATACTCAAATATTTATTTCTCACAAATAAAATTTTATATTATAATATATCATATACATTATAATAATTATATCATATATAATTAATTCTCTTTAATTAATTTGAACTATTCAAACTAATCCAAAATTAATTTGATTCTCATGAACCCTTATGAAGCTAACAAGGAGACCTTATAGACCTATAGATAAAAGCTCCAATGTTACTTGATATATTAATTAAACTATTAAATTAAATTAATCAACTTTTATTAACTGTCGGTCACTCTACTAAAGATCGACAACTGCATTCTTCCCACTATACATATATTTTTGTGTCCAATAGATATAACCAATCAACAGTGCGTTGACCCTTCACAAATTACTCGTAAGTACAATTGGGGCCAAAATTATCATTTTGCCCTTTTAGTTACATCTAACTCTTTAAGTATCATTGATCCTACCGATGAACAATTAGTTATAGTTCAACTATAATCGAACCTCTCTCGGACTAAGAGAAGGTGTGGCGCCACATTGTTTAAGCCCTAAAGTCAACTCTTAAAGGAGAAATTTCTCTATTTACCCTAACATAAGAGAAAAAGTGAATTCCTTCTTGTGTAGTTGTGTTTCTAGCTCCAAAATGAAACGAATTCCCAAAATGGCAGGCTTATTGAGTCGATGAATCTGGTAGCTCTCACCTATACAAATAGACTGCCATCATAAGCAGTAGTTCACAACTCACTCAGGATCTAGGTCAAGTCGTCTATGGTCATCCTAGTGAAATGTAAGTCTCTTCTAGCAACGGTGTTATAAAGAGAGACTATTCCTTTTGTGGTTCGGTCTTATACAAACTCTTAATAGAGGATACCCCTGCTCATATATCTCTACATGAATGATTAAGGATCAGATCATTTATAGCACTTTACAACAACTGTAACAACTACAAAGCGGGTCATATCCATAGTGTCATCAGGATAAAGTACTCAACCTTATCCATTTACTATAAACCGTTCAGGTTATCATTTAGATATGATCCACTTGTATCCCTCCACATATATGTTTAAGTTATAGCAAATAACCTTGGATCTTAGTTTATCGGTTGTTGGGTTAATATAACTAAATTTCGAATAAAATGCCTCTTATTTTATTAGAAAAATAAAATGTTTGTACAAATACAATTTTAAACTACAATACCATAAGATTTAGGACATCAACCCTAAAGATTTCTCACTTGTCCTAAAGCTAATGGGGTGTACATCATAAAAGTACAAACTAGTACAACTATACCCAAAAAAAAAAGAAACTAGGGCATACACTACACGTCTAATAAATCTCCCACTTGTCCTAGACTAGATGAGGCCTGTCTTGTGAACCTAGAGTCTCCAGGTGACCCTCAAACACCTTACCCATGAGAGCCTTTGTAAACGGATCAACAAAGTTGTGCTCCGAAACAATCTTTATGACAATCACATCCCTTCAGTGCACAATCTCCCGAATCAGGTGATACTTGCACTCTATATGTTTTCCATGTTTGTGGCTCCTAGGCTCCCTGAAATTAGCCATAATACCATTATTATCACAACAAATGGTGATCGGCTTTGATATGTTTAGAATAACTTCCAAATCAATCAAGAACTTTCTAAGCCATACAGCCTCTTTAGCAGCTTCACAAGTTGCTACATACTCTGTCTCTATGGTGGAGTCAATAATGCAACCATGCTTTGTGCTTCTCGAGACTATAGCCACTCCGTTAAGAGTGAACACTAATCCTAAAGTGGATTTCCTAGAATCCTTATCAGTCTGAAAATCAGAGTCAGTGTATCCTGTAAGGATCAAATCCTTAGACCCATATACAAGCATGTAGTCCCTCATTCTCCTAAGATACTTGAGAATGGTTTTAACTGTTGTTCAGTGATTTAGTCCTGAATTAGACTGATATCTACTGACTATCGCCACTTCATAGCAAATGTCAGGTGTAGTACATAACATTCATACATTAGACTGCCAACAACTGATGCATAGGGGATCCATCTCATATCCTTAACTTCTTGAGATGTCTTAGGACAATGTTCCTTAGACGAGATAATTCCATGCCTAAAAGGTAGTAAACCTCTCCTGGAGTTCTGCATTGAATACTTAACAAGTATTTTGTCAATGTACGATGTCTGATACAAGGCCAGCAATTTGTTCTTACGATCCCCAAATATCTGAATGTCCAGAACAAACTATGCCTCTCCCAAATATTTCATTTGGAATTGGGCCACCAAACATTGTTTTACATCAGTTAATGGACCTACATCATTCCTAATAGGTAGGATGTCATCTACGTACAAAACTAGAAAAACTACTAAACTATTGATAAGTTTCTTGTAGACACAAGGCTCATCAACATTTTGATCAAAGTCATAAAATTTGATCGCAATATCAAACTTTATATTCCGAGATTGAGAAGCTTATTTCAGTCCATATATGTATTGATTAAGCTTGCAAACTTTTTACTCTTTGACCTTGGGTTATGAATCCCTCTAGTTGTTGCATAAAGATGGTCTCCTCAAGATCACCTTTAAGAAAAGCAGTATTGACGTCAATTTGCCAAATCTCATCATTATAATATGTGACAATGGACATAAGTATCTTGATAGACTTTAACATGGAAACAAATGAGAAAGTTTTCTCATAGTCATATCCTTCAACTAGGTATAACCCTTTGCCACGAGTCTAGTCTTAAAGGTCTGAATCTTACCATCAACACCTCTTTTTCTCTTATAGATCCATTTACAACTTATAGGTTTTACCCTCATTAGGTCAATCTACAAAATCTCAAACTGAATTGAAGTATATAGATTTCATTTCGAGATCGATAGCCTTGATCCATTCATCTTTGTCCACATCCTCCATTACATGTTTATAAGACAATGGATCTTCAACGTCGCCATCTAAAATGATGATTAGGGTTTCTGTTAAATCCATATAACGAATAGGTGAGTTCACAACCCTCCCACAACGTCGAGATTCCCTCAAGGGTTGAGGTGGATGTGACTGACATGAACCGACATCAACTCTTGTTTATGTATTAGGCTTTTCAACAACTCTTGTTGAAGGTTCAATAGTTTCGTTGGAAAACTCGTTTAACACTGTCTTACTGCACGATTTATGCTCCCTGATGTGGTTCTTTTCTAAAAATATAGTATTTTTCGACATAAAAACTTTATTATCTTTAGGATCATAAAGTAACCACCTTTCATTCCCTTGGGGTAGGATACAAATAGGCATAATTTTTATCGAGGTTCCAATTTCTTAGGATTAGCCTCAAGCATATGTGATGGGTAACCCCAAATCCTGAAATCATGTAAACTACCCTTACGATCATTCCATAATTCCAAAGGTGTTTTAGAAACACTCTTGAATGAAACACAGTTAAAAATATAGGTTGCAGTATGTACTGCATAACCTCAAAATGAATTAGGCAAATGAGTGTAACTCATCATAGACCAAACAATGTCCAACAAAGTTTAGTTTCTCCTGATACACCATTCTGCTGAGGTGTACTAGGTGTCGAGAGTTGGGATGCAATTTTATGTTCTATCAAATGGTCCTCGAATCTAAGATCCATATACTCTCCACCTCGATCAGTTTAAAGTGTCTTGATTGTTTTATCTAATGCATTTTCAACTTCAGCCTTGTACTCCTTGAACTTTTCAAGGGCTTTAAACTTATATTGCATTAGGTAAACATACTCATACTTTGAATAATCATCTATAAAAGAGATGAAGTATTCAAACCTCCTCTTGTCTTAACATTCATAGGACCATAGAGGTATGAAGGTACAAGTTGTAAGGCTCTTTGGTTCTATGACCTTTTCAAGTAAAATGTCTTTTAGTCATTTTGCTTTCAAAGAATGAATCACATACTGGTAAAGAATTTTCTTCTAACTCACATAAAAGTCCATTATTAACCAAGCTCTCAATCATATCGAGATTTATGTGGCCTAATCTTAGGTGCCAAAGTTGGACTTTTTTTAGGAGAATTTTTTTTGTCTTTTATTTTGAGTTACTATAATTCTGAACAGTTTAGTATTAATGAGGGCCTTAGATGCTAATGACCTTAGCACATAATGGTTATCTTCAAGATTTACAAAATAAATGTGAACATCATGCTTGTAGATAAACACTTGATTTACAATAAAATGTAAACTATAGTTTTGTTCTAACAAACATCTTAAAGAAATCAAGTTCCTTTTCAAATCAGGAACTACGTACACATTATCTAATAATAAGTAAGATTTCTGTAATCAACCGGAGCCTTCCCATTTCCACAACTGAGATGACGTGCCCAATTCCAACACGCGCCGTCATCTCCCCAGTCGTTAGCTGCCGCTAGGAACCAATTCTCTAAAATGAAGAACAAACATGATTAGCAGTGCTTAGATCTACTATCCAGACAGAATCATCATTCTCCACTAAACAAGTTTCCAGAACGAGTAAATCATATTTACCTTGTTTGGCCTTCTTCTTTTCTACCAAATATTTGGGACAGTTCATCTTTCATTGTCTCTCTTGGTTGCAGTGGAAACATATTCCCTTAGCAACCTTGAATTTCTTACCCTTTTGGCCAACAATGGGCTTAGCCTTCCCCTAACCTCTTCCCTTCTTCTTCTTCCACTTCTTGGTGTCGGAAGAAGAAGGTGTAAACTTTTTTCCAGAGGTCAAACCTCTGTAGAACTTCTTTGAGAACGAGGCACCTTTTGTCTCACCCTTCTGTTCATTAACTTTCATCAAGGACCGGTATGTATGCATTTCGTTAAGGAGGGTGATCAGGTTGTAGTCAAGCTTGTTCACAACATCGTTGCTATTGAAATAGAGGAAACTCTCAGGTAGAGTTTCCAAGATGAGGCTAACCTGCCTGACTTCATCGATGACATACCCGTTCATCTCCCCCATGTTAAAGTTGACCATCATGTTCAGAACATGTTCACGAACAGAGGCCCATTCTTTCATATGGGCATTGAATTTGTACTTAAGAGCATCATGGCGGAGCTGTGTGGACGGTTGTCTAAACATGTCCCTCAACAAATCCATGATCTCACAAGCTGTGGCCATGGGTTCGTGCTTTTTAGCCAAGACTTCTGATAAGCTAGCCATAATATACACTCGGACCTTTTTGTTCACCTTGACCTATTTGTCATACGTATCCCGAATATTTTAAGATGCTCTAGCATTGGATACTTAAGGACACTCCTAAAAAAAGACGAACTTCAGGTCATCGATTATTAGCACAGTGTTAATTGAGTTTTTTCGACTAGGATAGTTTTTGCCAGTTAATTTATCAGCTTTTAGAAGGTTCAATGTAGCTCTAGTCATTTCGAAGTTTGCTGAAACCATAAAAATTATTTATATTAGTTATTAAGGCATTACCATATTCAAACCAATCAGTTTACCAAAAATCTAATGTACCTAACTGACGTCTATTTTGCAATGATGCTTCAGTGGATAAGGATAAAAGCATCATAGGGTGATCAGTTACCTCTTCACTAAATTAAGACAATCTCAATTATAATTACACCACCTATAATGATTAGTCACCATTGTTCAGTCCAGAAATCATTAACTTAACAATTTCATGTAAGTGTAACTCTTCATTTTAGATTCTAGAGTTTCACCCCAATGAGCCAACCGTAGGAAAAAAAATCAGTTGGGTAAAAAACTAAAGTAACTCTATCCATTTCTAGGGTTTAAGTAATAAATTCATGCAAGCACCATCCGTAGGGGGGACACAAGCAAAAGTGCCTCGAGGTCGAATATGAAAGTTTACTACAAACTAGTGAAGGAGACCATGGGATGTGTTGACACACGTCCTCTTTCATTTACTATCAACACTCTCTCCATTTACCTTATTATTGACCTATACAAACACCATCTGTATGGGGACACAAGCAAATGTGTCTCGAGACAGAGCATAGATCTCACAGTGTGAACTTTTAGGGAGAAACATGAAAGGAAATGGAAGTATCATATACATCATTTTTCTCCCACTGAGTGTTTTACCTAGGGTTGATTAACTTAGAAAAATTCAGCTAATAATTTTTATTAAATGATTGTTAACTTTGCCCCATGTAACAATTACATTTGATGATTTAACAATGTTGATTAATATTTATTAAACACTTTAACAAACTTTAATCGCTCATTACATGTTTATAATAAATTTATCTAATTCACCTTTCAAGTTGGTTCCTAGGTAAGGGTGTGTTTCGTTTCGTCAACTTAAAAACCCAGCCTAAACAGAACTTTCCTTAGACAAAGGTCCCTTATAGATAAACTTGTTATAAACTTAATCGTTTATTCGAATCCAATTTAATCCTATTAAATGGAGTTAGAAATATCGTGTACATGCCTAAAGTGAAATCAATTTAAAACTATTTAAAACCAATTTTAACCTATGTTTGCATGCAACTCTTTATTATAGATTTTAATTCTAATTTCATTAACGTATAACTATTATCAAGTTTACTGAAACAATTAAAACCTATACATGAATCTAGTGACATACTTTAAAAATTATAACAATTATAATTTTACTAAAGTGGTGTTATGCTTCATACATTCCATTTTCTTTTCAACATATATAACATTTATATAATGAAGTAATGAAAATTAAATAATAGCATCCATTCAACCATTCAAGCCATATATTATAACACTTATAATATAAAAACGATGCATGGACATGCTATTAATGCTTGCAATCATATAATATAACAATTATACTTAATATGATGCATGGGCATGCTTAATTAAATCATGATACTTTATAATATAACATTTAAATTAAACATGATGCATGAAATAATATTTATCCTATAGCAGGATTTTTATACTATATGACATACAATATGACATATAAATATAAAACCATACATCACAGTATAATTAAATATAAAATCAATATTGAACCAAAATTAACATCCTAAAACATTAATTAAATCATTATAACATTTATATTAATTTAACTAATGAAAACAATAAATAATTAATTATTAAAATTAATAATTAAAAAATTAAAAAGTGAAACTGCCTCCAAAACATCCTTGAAGCCACGATCACGAACTCTTATTGCATCAGGCTTCACGTCCGGAATGTCGCAATGCTCTCCGCCAACGCTGCGAAGTTGTCATAGTATAGCATTCAAAGCATCACAACGCTTCGAGCAGCGTTACAACAATGCAGCTAGAGTGTTGTGGCATTAAGCCCTCGACCTTACAGTGTAAGGCAAGCAATGCAACGTTCTAACCTTACGCTCTAAGGCAGAATGCTTGCTTTGCTTTGCCCGATCACCCGAATTACTCCGTTCTTGCCCCAAATTTTTTCAAATTGAAGCTTAAACTTGATCACGAGCGACAGAGATATGAATACGGACTTGATTGCAATAATAATTATGTAAAAAAAACAATGGACCCTTACAAATTGAATCAACTAAAGTAGCCAAAAATTCTAAATGTCAATTTCGAAACCATCCAATGTGCCAAACCATAGAACACACATCACAATGCAGATTTAATACCCATCATAACTCTGACTTGTAGTTTGAAAATGAAAAATGAGACTCAATCGGTGTTCTGATACCAATTGAAGGATATGTGAATACCCGAAGTAGAAAAGATCGTGTCCCATTTTTACATTTTACAGAACCACAATGATACAAAGGATAGAAACTTGATAAACAAAACCTAATTAAGCATGCAATTCACCAAAATTAAAAAGGAAAAAGGGATGAACAGACTTATCCTTGAAGAACAATTTCTTCACTTTTCCTCTCTAATTCACTGCATGATCACAAACAAATCGACCTGTTTCCTTGAACATACAAACACAACAATGGAACCCTAATGACCGGACACCACCATAAGTGATTTCTTGTTATTCTCGAGGATGAGAACCACACAAGATTGAGTAGGCTTGCGATTTTAATTTTGCGAAGGGATAATTTTTAATTGAGAGAAGCAATTCATAAAGAGCTTTTGAGAGAAGATGGAGATAAAAATGATGAACCCAAAACTTACGCGCTGTGAAACTGAATGGCATACTATTATGAGAGAATGTGGGGTTTGAAGGAGTTAAAACATAACTCCTTCCTCTTTTAGTTTCAAAAATCAAAATAATGAAATTTAATAATAAAAATAATATATATTAACTAACTTAATATATATTATTAATTGAACTGTATGTTATATCGCATATAACATATATAGCCTATAGTTTATATTATATCACATATAATATAACTTATAGTTTATTATTCTCTCATATAACCTATAGTATTAATATGAATCACATTCATATTAATTTTAACCAATAATTTTTATATGAATCACATTTATATAATTAATATCTCATTCATACTCAAATATTTATTTCTCTCAAGTGAAACTTTATATTATAATGTATCATATACATTATAATAATTATACCATATATAATTAATTCTCATTAATTAATTTGAACTATTCAAATTAATCAAAAATTAATTTGATTCTCATGAACCTTTATGGAGCTAACAAACAAATCTTATGAACCTACAGATTAAAGCTTCAATGATACTTGATTAATTAATTAAACTCTTTAATAAATTAATCAACTTTCATTAACTTCCGATCACTCCACTAAAGATCGACAACTGCACTTTTTGCACTATAGATATGTTTTTTTGTCCATTGGATATAACCAATCAATAGTGCATTGTGATGCGTTTTGTACATGCGATGAAATAATTATGCTTATGAGATTTAACACTAAGTTTTTTTTAGTCAAACCCAAGTGCAAATTTGATCAAAGTTCCTGGTGAGTCCAGGGTCGAAAGCAGTGATTGCTTGTAAGCGCGCGATGAAACTAAAGAAAATATGATCTTAGCGGGAGTTAAAATGTTCAAAAAGGTGATTGAGGAAGCAAACTTAAACCTAAATATGCGATAGAAATTATGTTTGAAATGAGGCAGTGCGGGTTGGATAACAGTTATACTATAGGAGGGTTGAGAAGGATTTTTACTAAATTTTTCTAAACAACTAGATGAAATATGCGATCAAGTTATACACTCAATATTACAACCAACATTTCTCAGTGTTCTTTGCCACATTATCTTATCTCTGAGATGCATGCGATAGGTGTAATATGCAGAGAATGTACTTATTTCTAAGGAATATTTTCTCTTGTTTTATGAGGTCTTAATCTAAATTCTTTCAAACTTAGATTAGCTTTACTTAGAACCATTTCTCAATTGAATCAAGCAACAAATATAAGCATGCATAAAACAAGTTGATTGCATGATTCTTCTAGTTATTTAGTCGTGTTAGCCACAATCTTCTCAACATATGAAGTGATTTAGCTATGCATGATATTGGTGAAAAAGATAGACAAGATATATAACAAACATGTATTCATACTGCAAATTTGAATTTGTCAATATAAGAAATACAATACAAATACACAAAATAAAGAGAAATGGTTAGAGAGTCAAGTCGTGGTTCGCAATGTCTTGCTTCCTCTAACTCGTTTTACAACTACTTCACTTAAATGATTGAATAGTATTATCTTCTTCTCTCCCTAGAATCCTAAGCTCTCACTAAGGAGTTTCTATGGAGAATTGATAGGGGTTTCTAGCAGAATCCCTTCTCAGGGTATTCTTCTCGTTTCCCACAATGTATCCCCCGATATATATCACGATGTATATCAACGTCATGCTTCTGCATGGAATTTGCATGGGTATTTATAGGTGTTCGTGAGCACTTCTTTTCTCAAACTCATGATTGCGTTGATGGGGCACATTAAATTCCATATTTTGTCGCATCGTCTGCAATATGACAGTGGTTCATTGAATCTTCAACAAAGTTTTCCTGTCAGCCACCAATGCAACTTGTGATGTGACACCCACCACCCATGTCATGTCATGCCTCAACGCTTGCAGCTTATGTGATCGTCTTTCCTTTTCTTCTGAGGCAATTTCTTGCTTTGAATGCATCAATGGGTATGCGATCGCACGATCATCAGACTGTTGAAGGATATTCTACATAGAAGTAGCTAAATTAGTCTAGAATTGAAATATGTTATGCATTAGAAGTATGTGATCGCATGCTTCACTTTTTGTATAAATTTATTGGTAAAAAATTATCTAAATTTCATGCCTTAGCCTTATTATTTTAAATGAAAGAAATACAATAACTAGTATTTTTACAAGTTATCACGTTGACCCTTCACAAATTGCTCTTAAATATAGCTGGGCCAAAATTATTGTTTCGCCCCTATAGTTACATCTAACTCTTTAAGTACCATTGATCCCTCTAATTAATAACTAGTTCTAGTCCAACTATAAACGAACCCCTCTGGGGCCAGGAGAGGGTTTGACGCCACATTGTTCAAGCCCTAAAATCAATCCTTAAGGGAGCAATTTCTCTACTTACTCTAACAGAAGGGAATGAGTGAATTCCTTCTTGTGTAATGGCGTTCCCAACTCCCCAATCAGACGAAACCCCAAAATGGTAGGCTTATTGAGTCTGCAAATTTGGCCACTCTTACCTATACAAATCAAAGGACTGCCCTTATAGGCAGAAGTTCACAACTCACTCAGGATTTAGGTCATGTCACCTATGGTCATCTTAGTGGAATGTAAGTCTCTTCTAGCAACAGTGGTATAAAGAGAAACTATTCATTTCGTGGCCAAGTCTTGTACAAACTCTTTGTATATAATACCTCCACTAACATGTCTTCACATGAATGATCAAGATCAGATCATTTGTAGTACTTTACAACAATTGTAACAACTACAAAGCGAGTCATATCTGTAGCGTCACTAGAATAAGATACCTAGTCTTATCCATTTATTACAGACCGTTCAGGTTATCATTTAGACGTGATCCACCTGTATGTCTTCACGTACATGTTTAAGTTATAGAAGATAACTTTAATTTATTGGTTTTTGGGTTAATGAAACTAAATATCGAATAAAATACCTCTTATTTTATTAGATAAATAAAATTTTTGTACAAATACAATTATAAACTACATGACCACAAGATTTAGAGCATCAATCCCAATATGGCTCAACTAGAGGGGTTCGTAGTTCCAGATCAAGAGCAAAGAGTTTACAAGCTTAATAGGTCCATTTATGGGCTGAAACAAACGTCTAGATCGTGGAACATTAGATTTGACAGTATGGTCAAGTCGTTTGGCTTTGATCAGAACGTTGATGAGTCATGTGTTTACAAGAAGATCATCAATAACACAGTAGCTTTCTTGGTATTGTATGTGGATAATATCCTACTCATTGGGAATGATGTAGGGTATCTGACTGATATTAAGAAATGGCTAGCTACCCAGTTCCAAATGAAATATTTGGGTGAGGCACAGTATGTTCTAGGGATCCAGATCATTCGGGATCGTAAGTCAATAGGTTAGCCTTGTCTCAGGCATCGTACATCGATCAAATCTTGATCAGGTACAGGATGCAGAATTCCAAAAGGGATTTGTTACCCTTCAAGCATGGAATCGTTTTGTCTAAGGATCAATGTCCTAAGACACCTCAAGAAGTTGAGGAGATGAGATGGATTCCCTATGTTTCATCTGTTGGAAGCTTAATGTATATAATGTTGTGTATCAGACCCGACGATTGTTAGTCGGTATCAGTCCAATCCAGGATTTGATCACTTGATGGTAGTCAATACGATCCTTAAGTATCTTCGAAGAACAAGGAACTACATGCTCCTGTATAGAGATAAGGATCTGATCCTTACTGGATACACAGACTCTGACTTTCAGACCGATAAAGATTCTCACAAATTAACATCAGGGTCAGTGTCACTCTAAATGAAAGGGTTGTGGTGTGGCGAAGCATCAAATAAGGATGCATCGTCGCCTCCACTATGGAAGCCGAATACGTAGCCGTTTGTGAAGCAGCTAAAAAGGCTGTTTGGCTAAGGAAATTCCTTACCGATTTGGAAGTTGTTCCAAATATGGATTTGCCTATCACTCTTCATTATGATAACATCGGGCCTGTGGAAAATTCGAAGGAACCTCAGAGTCATCATCGAGGCAAGCAAATACCACTTGATTAGAGAGATTGTGTATCACGGTGATGTGATAGTCACGAAGATCGCATCGAAGCACAACGTTGTTGATCCATTTACAAAGACTCTCATGGCTAAAGTGTTCAAGGATCACCTGGAGAGTCTGGGTCTGCGGGACATGCAGCATCTTGTCTAGGGCAAGTGGAAGATGATACTGGGTATGCCCCTAGTTTATTGCATATTGTACTTGTCTTTATCTTGTATTGTACATTAGTCTCCCAAGGCATTAGGAAAAGTGAGAGATTGTTAGGATTGGTGTCTTAATTCTCCCGAAGTCTCGTTGTTTGTAATTTATACACATTGTTATGGATAAAATAAAAGTTATTTTATCTGGCATTTACTAATATTCAATAAACAATGCTCCATGGTTATCGTATGTAAACTTAAGCATGTATATGAAATATACAAGTAGATCATGCCTTAAGTGATAACCCAAATAGGTCTGTAGTATAAGGATTAAGGAGGGATGATCTTGGACACTACAGATACGACTCGCTTTGTAGAGGTTTGCAAGTGTTGTAAACTACTACAAATGGTAGATTCTAACCATTCATGTGGAGACATGCGAGCAGGAGTGTCCTATACAAAAAGTTTGATATAAGACCAGACCACGAGATGATTCGTCTCTATATATAACACCATTGATACTGGAGACTTGCATCTCACCTAAACGACAATAGGTGACATGACCTCAATCCTGAGTGTTTTGGGAACTCCTAGAGTGGCCAGATTGCCAACTCAACATGCCTACCTTTTCGAGGACTTGTCTGATTTGGAGCTGAGAAACTACTTATACAAGATGGAATTTAATCCTTCTCCGAAGTAGGGGTAAGTAGATAGATTGCTCCCTTAAGAGCTGATTCCGGGCTTGAACATAGTGGCCACAGCTTTTTTTGGAAGAGATGACTAAGTCATAGTAGGACTATGACTTATGTTCATTAGAGGGATCAATCGTACCTAAGAACTTAAATGTAACTACAGGGGATAACGGTTATTGGCCCAGCTATACTTAGGAGCGATCTTTGAAGGGTTATCGCACTGTTGATTGGTTGATATGGACACATAATATATCTGTAGTAAGAAGAGTTCAGCTGTGGGTCTTTAGTGGAGTGTCTGGCAGTTAACGGATGGTGGATTCCGTGACTAAAGAGTTTAGTCAGTTATTCACGTACCATTGAAGCTTCAAGCTATAAGTCCATTAAGGTCCCCTTGTTAGCCAATGGATTCAAGTTGAGAATCAGTTCTTGGTTTTGAATTTGAAATGTTCAAAATTAACAAGAGGTAGTTCAATTATATATGATATGATCGGTGAGGCGTATGAGATACATCTAGTGGATAATTAATGTAAATGAGATTTACATTAAGGACCATGGAATAGAAAAAGAGCTATGGCTTATATGTTTTCATGAGATGAAATATTAAAACTATAGGTTATAAATATAGTATAGTAAGTTGGTTATCATATATATTTATAATAATATTAATTATTGGATAATTATCTCTTTTTCTCTAATAACTAATTGATTGGGAAGTTATTGGTAGTTTCATGGTAACCATGAGATAAAAAGGAAAATTATTTTCCTAAACTTTGTAGTTGATGAATTGAGAATTTTTATTCTCGGAAAGTTCTCACAGTGGTTGTCAAGTAAATGAGATTCACTAAACGATAGTTGAAGAGAGACTACATGATTGTGGAGTGACACTACACGATAGTTCACTCAGCTGGCCGTTAGCTAAACGATTGCGGAGCTTTTGCTAAACGATTATGGAGCTTCTTCTAAACGATTGGGCATCGTCTATATGATAGACTTTTCATCTCCCACTTGCTCAATCGTTTACACAATTGTTCCTCTGGTCCATTCCTCTAACCAAGTCCACACACAGCCCACACTTTTGGATTCTCATACCGAGATTACCAAGGTAGCCATTGTGGTAGTGTCGTACTCAACTCGACATCGTCAAGATTTTTGGAGGTCGTTCATTGAATTCGTGGTGTTCGTATGATGGTTGTCGATTGTTCGTGATCAAAGGAGATTGAAGATGAGTCTTCAAAGGTATGTGTACTCTTTCCCTTGATCGTATAGTAAAACATATTGTAATTTCGTTTTATGGATAGCCTGTATGTTTCCGTTTCTTGATTGTAATTGTTAGTGTTCATATACGAATGAAATTTGGAACGATCATTCCGCTGCTCATGGAAATCTTCATGTCCGATTTCCTTCATTAAGATATGTATAAAACAATCTCATGTCTTATTATAATAAGTGTATATCTAATTATAGTTATCTAATTACTAATTGATGTTACCTATTGAAAATTAGAACGTGCAAGGTATATGTTTGAGTTCCACTGAACTTAGCAAAATCTTTTTACTTTAAGTAGAAAAGATAGAAAACAAAAGTGATGAAGGTATATATATCCATACTTAACTGTTAAATATAGTTTACTTTAAAATGATATGGGCTTTTAATATGTATAATTGTATATATTTTAGGGAAAAAAGAAGGTAGATAGCATATGTCATAACAATGAAAAGAAAAAATCGAAGACAAACCATGTAAGTTACAAACTATAGAAATGTAAGAAATCTACTATATATTCAAAAGTTTAAGTCTAATATACTATGGTATATTTTGAACACAACTACAAGATATTGCTCCAATAACAACAAATAATTCGGTAGAAAAAGAAGGAAGAGAAAAATCATTTCTTCAAAAATGATGATGTCACCTTTCACAACAAAGTTCTGGTCGGTGAGGAAAAAATAAAAGGGAAGAAAGTGTAACTAGAAGACTATGCACCTTCGTTCAACTTACCAACCATAGTAATGTCACAATCACAACCACTAATCATCCATTGTTTTGAGGATATAGGAAATATGAACTTTCCTTCTGTTTTGATTTTATTTTCAGGCCACAAACTTTAAAAACTTATACAGAAGATGTTGTTTTTTGTTGCTAGTTTTTACTAGATGTTAAGAACATACTTATTTTGTTGTTATAAATCTCATTATGGTTTTATGAATCTTAACTTCTATGGTACAAATATATGATACGTATATTTTGCAAATACTCTAGGCACGCTTCCAAGTATATTCTCTATAAAGTGTGTCATATATAACTATACTAAGTATATTATAAACTTTATAAAAAAAATATCAGAAATGTAGAGAATATACTTGGAATTATACAAAATATACTTCACAATATACTCAAGGATATTCATGGTATATACGTTTCTGAAATACAACATTGTTTACAAAATAGACTACAACTCCTAGATTGATATACACCTATGGTGAATAGGGTAAAAACGATATATATAACAAACCCTCTATCATATATCATATACACTTGATATACGCTTTTCATTATTAATAGTTTAAACACTTGTAAATCTTCATCTTATTTGCAAACTTCCAAAATAGAATATATATATATAATATATTATATATATATATATGCATCATAAGTTACAATGTCATACGTATCTATGCTATATGTGAAAATGTTGATTATATACTTCGAAGTATACAAAATATACTCAATATTATATATAATATGCACACTTCTAAAACTCAAATCTTGATAAATAAATAAGAATATATTAAATATACTTAGGATTATGATAAAGCAAAAAATAGAATAATACCAAAACGAATAATTCCAAAATTATATAAAAACAAAAGTTCGAATGTCTCAAATGCTCAAAACATTACAAATATTGCAATAAAAATTAAAAAGCAAATATTTGTAACGTTGTCTCTGCTAATACATTAAAAAAAACATAGAATAATTTAAGATTAAGAAAAATCAACAAAACAACTATTGTGGGAAATGATATTTGCAAGTTCTACGATCGTGTTCAACCCTTCCACAAAGGCCACACTTCACACGCTTCTTAAACTTCATCTAAGAAGGGATTCTCACTTTTTTGGTCTACCAACTGAACGCTTGACATCAGGAGGTAAAATGTATATCGAGCTTACTTCTTCAAGTATATGCCAACCACGTGGATCACCTAACAGATGGATGAAGTCTTTGTATATTGAAGAAAGATTCTTTTTAAGATAACACGGTGAAACATAATCCTTAATTGATATGTGCTTTTTACTCAACACAACACATGCATGTGGGCACGAAATTTACAAAATATCCCACATCCTGCAACTACATCTTTGAGAAGGCAGGTGCACATCATGTTGAATGGTTCCATCTATCACTTGATATTGAATGTTGTTCACTGGAAAAACCTAGAAACAATGACAAATATTACTATATATCTGACATATACTGGAGTATATACAATAAATACTTACCTGCATCAATCTGCCTTGTCCAATTTTTTCTCTTAAATAGTTCTTTGTCGTTTTGGTAAACTCAGTCACTTGATATTCTATTTCATTCCTCCTATCATAGAACCGTCGTTGCATGATCATCCTTAAAATGTCAAGCATTAAAGAACTCGTTAAATCCCTATAATTCAGAATGGCATAATATAAGCTTTTAGACATGTTCATCATCATTCTCCTATGAGGTCAGAAGGCACAAGACCGTTTTTTAAAATCAATACTTTGTAACTCATCTCGTATGCCTCGTGCACTAGACTCCAACAGTTGCATTTGAACTTCGAAATCCACAACATTAAAAGCTTTTGCACATGAAAAAAATCTAGAATTTATGAGCTTCTTCTTATATTAAGGCTTTATATTTCGTAACAAATGCACAATACACATACAATGGAATACGTTAGGCAATATTAACTCAACTACTTTTACTATACTCTTATGCCTCTCAGAAACTATCAAAACATCGTTCCGATCCCAATATTTTTTTTAGATGGCTCATAAACCACTTCCATGAATGGTCATTCTCAAAACCAACAACACAAAATGCTAAGGGAAATATCTGATCATTGGCATATGGGATGCAAGCAGTTAAAAGGGTTCCACCATACTTGTTTTTCAAACTAGTACCATCAACCGATATAACAAGACGACAATGTTTCCAACCCGAAACACAAGCAGATAATGCATGAAGAAAGATAAAAGGAAAATGCTGGAATCATCTTGAAAAATTCTTCAGGTGATCCTCGAATTTCATTCACAATAGCTTCTCGAGCATGCCAAGCTTTTTAGTAAGTTATGTCCAATCCATGCTCAATCTGAATATAATTCACTATAGTTTTAGGCGTGATCACATGACTACCATCATTGCTAATCTTCTTCTTGATGCACTTCTTAATAACAAAAAAATAATGCTTGTCTATGGCCAATCAACACAATATCCAGAGAACATGAATGCTCATGATCAAAACTTTTAATTATCCATTAGAATTTCCATCATCTCCAACTGAACGAGCGCAAAGTGACCATTTACATTCATCGACAAGACAAATTAGTATCAAAACTTATTTGATTTAACAGTTTGGTATTGAAAGTTATCTCTAATTGCAATAGCTCGCATAATATTCAACAACACATCTTTCAAATGAAACTATTGCGTTCATGCGGTTTACATGAACTATGCTAGAATGATTATGCATTGAACTCACTATGCTCGAGTTGTAGTTAATCATGCACTGATCACAAGTTTTCTTACAGACTGTCAAGTATAAACAACCAAGTTTCTCGGTGTGAGCTGAGGTCAAACTCAGGGATTTCTACTGCGAATGTTTGGAAAATACATGCATATGGCAAGGACTAAAATAATTGTAGTAGAGTCAAAAATCACGCGATTAAAGAAGCTATATGGTGAAATTATCTAAATAGGCGATGAACACTTCGAGTTTAATTATAAGATAACTTAACTAGACAACAGTTTCAACGTGTGTAAGAAAATTATATGGAGAAGCAGGGTTTGGGGGGAAGTCAATACCACATCTTTAAGTTTAGTTCCGAGGTTAATCCCAGCTCGCAACATCCCTTCATCGCACACCTCTCAGTGGCCAGCCACATTTTTCATATCTCTATGATGCATGAATGATGTCGCGTTGAGCATAAGGTTATTTCTATTTCTAGAAACACTTCTTATTTTGCTTAGTGAAATCCACAACTACTTACCCTCTCGGGCAGTTGGTTATAGCTGCTTGACTCAATGAATGATCATAGGCAAGCATTTTCACACACTAAGAAAACAAGATTGACCTTTAAAGACTCAACTTAGCTCATAGCATTAAGCTCCCCTCTTTCCCTGTTGAGATTAGTTACTCATGATGAATGAAAAGGCGATAGCAAAGAAAGAGAAGATAATGGAAGTAGACATGATGATATATAGACAAAAATAGAATTGTTGTATACAAAAGTGAATTGTCTCCTAGTCTCAAATGTAATACAACAGTAAAAGACAAGAAGAGAGTAAAGAGAAGGGCGGGTTTCAACAATTTCTTGCTTCCAATAGGTCAAATGTCGAGGCTGATGATGACAGAATGATGGTGTGGAGTTGAGAAGGCCCTCTCAGGCTCTTGCTCCGGCGAAGTTCCGATGACAAGTCGGGGTGGAGTTTGGAAGTGGAAGTTCTTGAAAATACTCTATGATCCTGCTTGTGGTGCAAGAATCGTGCCTAAGGGTGTTCTCAAGTAAAATCTCGACTCTTTAAATTCTGGAATCTTTCTTCCGGACGTCAAGGCTCTATTTATAAAGCCATGCGCTGACTATCGTTGGAAATCCCACTCTGATCAATCATCATCTCTAACGTGGCAGGTGAAAATGTCAGCACTGCTATCATGGGCAACATTCTGAAGTTTACAACATGAGATCTGCTAGCACTGGGTCAGAGATCCCAAGACATGCGATCAACTATTTGTTCATCAGGTAGAAGCTCGACATATGCGGACAAAACATGCGATCAACTGCAAAATATACACTTTGATGCAATTCAACTCATGATATGTGGTTAGTAGGGATTTTTAGTGTACTTTAGTGCAAGTATATTATTTATTATGAACTCTTAATATAATCAACGCATATTTTGCTTATCTACCCTCATTATTCTAAGTAAAAGACTACAATAACTTGTATTTCTACAAGTTATCAGAAACATGTCATCAATCTTAACTTGGAAATTACGGGAAATCTTCATTAAATCAATCGTTTCGTAATGATGACCTTCATCATCATTAATATTGCTCATAGTTTCATTGAGAGATATATTATCCAAGACTATTGATAGGTTATTTGAAAACATAATAATCAATTAACAATATTTTTCAACACCATTGGAATTAGGCAGAACAACCATCTAACATCATTATCTTCTCTAGGTACCAAATCCTTCTTCATAAAATCCATTGATCCAACACACGCAAGAATCTCAATGTTACCACAACTCCCTACACTGTCTATCTTATCAACTACTAATTGTTGAAACTTAGCAAAGGACATTTGATTAGAGATGTCCACGAGGCGGGGCGGGGCCAGGATACTATTCCTCATCCCCGTCCCCGCTCCCCGTTTCATTCTCCATCCCCGTGAAATTCCCCACAGGGTTCGGGACAGGGATTCTCCGTGGGGAATTCACAAGGATCGGGTTCCCTGCAGAGAATTTTTCTCAATTACCTTTTTTTTTCTTTTTTTCTTTTTTTTTGTAAAAAAACCAATTAATTTAAATAACTAATGTGAGTAAATTTTAATTAAATAATTAACTTTATCACTAAATTATTTATCAGGGTTAGTTTTACATGATAATTTGAATTTAAAGATAAATCATTTAAATTTTGGCCTTAAAAAGCTAATTAATTTTTTTTAGTAGAAAGATTAAATATAAATCAAATTATTCACATATATAATCTAAATTTAAATATTCAATTTAAATATATTCATTATCTTTCCCAATAAATAATCAAATTTGAAATTTAAATGTAAAATATATAATAATAATAATAACAACATAACATTAGATAACTATACTAAATAAATACGTAGAAGATAACCGGGCGGGGACGAGGAATGGGGAATACATTCCCTGTCCCTGTCCCCATTTAGCTCACCGAAATTTTTTTTCCCCACTCCCTCCCCATTCCCCGCCTAATCGGGGAATCCCTGCCTCGTTTGGGACGGGGCCCTACGGGGAATAGGACATCTCTACATTTGATGATGAAAATCTATTTCAGCTACTTTGTAATTGATGTAATTATCTCTCTCGTTGAAACGACCGTCATATAAAATTGGAACCGTAAGAGTACCTATGAAATGTAGTACATAATAGATCATATGTGCATAATTATTTTTAAAATAACTCATATATTATATATATCTCAGTATACAACAGGTATAACAACAAAATCAATATATACCCCAATATATAGAATTGGAACAGTAAGAGTTTCTATAAAATGTAGTAGATAAAAAATCATATGTGCATAATGATTTTTAAAATAACTTATATATCATATATATATATCTCAATATACAAACAAATATAACAACAAAATCAATATATACCCCAATATATAGAATTGGAACAGTAAGAGTTTCTATAAAATGTAGTAGATAAAAAATCATATGTGCATAATGATTTTTAAAATAACTTATATATCATATATATATATCTCAATATACAAACAAATATAACAACAAAATCAATATATATCTCAGTATACAGTAAAAAAAAATAACAGAATGCACAAGTTGTACAAAATGTAAATAAACACCTAGTTCTTTGTGTCAAAGATAAAAATGATAAAAATGAAAAAAAGAAAAATTGGGGGGTTGAAAAAAAATAAATTGCATGAAAAGAATAAAGAATGATAAGGGGATGAAGATGATAAAGCATGAAGGAAACGAAATGCATGAAGAAAACGGAATTGAAAACATGAAAAAATGGAAAGAAAAAAAAATAATTGCAAAGGGAGAATGACGTGAATAACATGAAAAATGGGGGAAATGATAAACATAAAAAAATGAAGATGAAGAGCAGGGGGAGAAATAATGCATGAAGAAAACGGAAAAAAAAAAAATGCATGAAGAAATCAGGTGATGGAGAAAAAAACACAAATCTTTTATGAAGAAGGGCCAGAAATAGAATGATTAAAAAGAGTTTTTTACAAAAAAAAAAAAAAAATTTAAAATGTATTAGAAGATGAAACATCAATCCATTATTAAGTCAATTAAACAACACAAAAATTACAGAAAATAGGGCTCATTAATGAAAAATCATAATTACACACAAAATAGTGATAAAAAAATAAAAATGGTAAATTTGTTCAAAAATAACACCAAAAGAATTTATTGAAAAATACAAAATTAAAGACATTTTTTTAAAATATGGCTCAAAGAAGATTTTTTTAACGTAAAAATTTCTCTCTCTCTTTTTTTTTTTTGGTGTGTGTCTATTCTGCCTTCAAAGTTGTGCAAATTTCTAAACATTCAATTTTTTGTTTGATAGATCTTAAACAAATTATAAATTCTAGACATAGTTTGATAAACGTTTGATTTTTTTATTTTTATTTTTAAAATTAAGCTTGTAAATACTACTCTCATTCATAAGTTTCTATGTATTGTTATCCATTTTCCCCTCATGTTTTCAAAAGCTATGTTAAATTTTAAAAACTAGAAAAGTAGACCTCGTTTGGTAATTATTTGGGCATCGTTTGGTAACCATTTAATTTTTTGTTTTTGTTTTTTAAAATTAAGTCTATAGACATTACTTCCATCTCTAAATTTATTCATTTATTATACTTTAACCAATGGTTTAAAAAACCAAGCCAAATTTTAAAAACTAAAAAAATTAGCTTTTAGAATTTTGCTTTTGTTTTTTAATTTAGCTAAGAATTCAATGATTGTACTTAAGAAAGATGTCAATCAATGTAAGAAATGGTGAGTAAATAGGCTTAATTTTCTAAAACCAAATTGTTGTCAAACGGGACCTTAGTTTTTAGTTTTTGAAAATTAAGGTTATAAACACCCATTCTTTCTCTAAATTTCTCGCATAGTCATATGTTTTTTTACGAATGTTTCTAAATTAAAAAAAAAAATAGTTTCTAAAAGCTTGTTTTTGTTTTTGTTATTTTTCTTTTAAGCTAGGTAAAAATTATAGAAAAATGGAGAGACAATAAGTATAAATTTCAAATACATGTAAAAAAGTAAAGTCTCTCCAAAATAAAATCTAAAAAATTAGTTTTAAAGAACTTGTTTTTGGAATTTTGAAAGATGAATTTTGTTTTTGGAATTTTAAAAGATGGATTTCATGATCAAGAAATTGCGAGAAAAAAAAACAATTTTTTTAATCACACTATCACTACAACACAATACTCCATAAACATTTTGAAATTTTGTGACATTGTGTTAAATGAATTTTTTAACAAATAGATTTTGCATTAAAAAATTCCAACCAATAAAAAAATCAATTTTTAAAAGATAGGACAAGAATAAAATAGAGGAACTAAAATAACGCGACAGACAAATATGAAGATAAATTTTAACTTTTTTTTAGTTACAAAATGTCATCTCAAATCTCAACGAGAATATGAGATATTTGAACAATTAAGTGGCAATCAATAAGGAAAAAAAATTTAAAAGTCTCTCCTTATACTCACTTAAGAGGAAAGAGCTCATATAAACCAAAACCATTGCCTTCTGATCAATTCTTTTGAACATTCTTTAAGCGAAATAATCGATCTAAAACAATGCCAGAAAACCCTTCTCAAAATTCTAAGCTAAATTCACATTAATTAAAATGTCAACACGAACTCAGAAGGAATTTGATTTTTCTCCTAGTCAGAGCAGTTAAACAAACTCTCATATGAGCTTCTATCGGCTCATTCATCTAACCATAGACTAGAACCACTTTTGATTTTGTAATATTTTCTTCATTGATTACTCTCAGTTCTTTCATTTCCACGTAAAGGTCATTTTCTTCATGAGTATTAGTATGATCATATATTCCTCTAGATCCCACACCGCCATGAACTTTGATAATGTTGTTGATCAATTCTACAATCTCTTTTACCCATTCCAACCCCTCTAAATAGTCCTGTTTTTTCCTCCATATGTTTCAAAAATCGATAATTTTGTATCTACCTATATAAGAGCGGGGTAGATCTATGGATATGAGAAGGAGATGTTATAAGAGTATCTACAAGATCCAATTTATCAATAACTTTTTCAAGCATGTTGAAAATCCAACCAAGGACATTATATGCAAATCAAAAGATCAGAATTTCATATGTTGTTAATTTATACGGAATATCCAACTAATTATATTTCTTCCAACATGACATTGATCATCTCAATCTCGAGTAATAAAAGCCACAACATTGATCGAAGAAAATTAGTAGCTAGAAGGGAAAGAAGATAATCTAGAAACACGTTTCTTTTATATGTACTAACCCATTTCATTCTTTCTGGAAAAAAAGGCCACTTACAAAACAGGTGAACTTCACTAAGAACAACAGCAATTTACACTCATTTCTAACGATACAAGCACAAGAAGATCGCCTATAAGAAGATCGCCTATCCAATACCACTCTGAGATCGAGCCATGTTTTGGTTCAACAGCCCGATCGAGCACCCTTGCAAACAGTTAACGGGGCTGTACTTTTATTAGCACATGACAAAATTCATCAAACAGATCTTACAACAATATACATTTGGTTATAGGCCAAACCCGAAATATGAGCCTTGGTAAGGTGCCAAAGAGGAGGATCCATAGAGCCTCAAAAGAATCAATGGAGACCAATTTTTGATACAATCTTCTCTAACAGCCCTGGCTGGCAGCTGGCGTTGTTCGGGTGTTCCAACGCTCTGACTTCGACAAGTAATAGGCAGAGTAGATAAGAGCTGATACAAGGTAATGAGCTAATTTTAGGTAGTAGGTAATTCAACAGGATATATCATCAGCATGCTTCTTTGTAGGCATTCCTGCAGTGACTGCTACTGTTTTTGTATTGACATCATAGGTTGACAACACAGTTCTCTGAAACAAATCAGTTAAGACGATATAGAAACCGTTTAGAACGTTTTCAAATGCTTAACCATGTGAGGAGAACAAGTTACTATTCAATTCCAAAACTGAGTATCAACCAGAGCCTTCAGAATGTTTTCCTTCAATGTGGGAATTACACAATGTCAGTTTCTTAGAATTGTCCTTACCATTACACGCAAAAAGAGCTTGTATACATTCTTAGAAAGGTAAATAATGTTTATTACTCGAGAGCTGCTAAAAGAAAGCATACGAAGTTTTCTAAGACTTGGATCAATACCCTCAAGAGTATAGATTTTGTTTGATCCCTATGTTAAACAGCAGCAGCTTGCAACCTAGTTTCACAGTCCACTCAATCAATAAAATGGAATTTATAATTATTTTTCAAGTCATAGAAGTTCACCCTAAGGCCTAAGCAAATCCAAAGAACAATTATGATTTGACATTACCAACCATGTGACTGAGCACAAGATATAAGCATGGCAGTGATAAATCACTGATTGACTCAAAAGTTTAAGCTAAAGGGCGAAGGTAAAATTAATATCGTACCATTTAACACTATTTTCACTTGTGAGCTTGAAAAATGTAGAAGACCCAACAAGAAGAAATCAATATTAATTGGGAAGGAAATAATATTGTAGGAGTTTGAACACAAGACCTTTGGACCACTTGTTCTAATACCATGCTAAATCACCGATTGATCCGGTGAAGGTAACTTTAATATTATATTATCTAACAGCACCGAGACTGAAAAGTACAAGTTAGAAACGGACAGATGCAGACATATATGTACTTGGAGAATGGAAGTATGCCAGACTTACGAGTGGTTCAAAGTCAGGGCTGGACAAATTAAAACTGAGGTTTCGCATCAACAACAAAACCTGCAAGTCACCATTTGAAGTTATGAGCAAATGCTTGCGGTTATTTCAAGAAGGGTGTTTAGCATGTATTAATCCGGAGTCTATAAAGATCAGCATGGTTGCAACTAGGAAGCAATATAAACAAGCAGAATATGATTCATGATCGTGCACTAGGGTCCAGCCTAGCTAATTATTCATGTACAATTACAGTCACTAGTACAAGTCAGAGGCACAATCACAAATTCTCAAACTCACTGTTTCGAAGTTGATAGGATCCATCTCCTTGAGTTTATTCACATGTTCTTTACTGTCTGGGTCAAAAACGCTACCAATGAAGCCATAAACTTCAGCAAAATCTGGTATACCTACAGGATACCCAATAAATAAAAACTCAGATCATAATTTCACTTCTAAACACCCACCCTGCACACTTGGCTTTTTCACTGACTTAAAACTATATTATAACCAATCTAGAATGTTACCGTGAAGCATAGGAGCTTGTTTTCCCTGCTTTCCCATATCAGGGCTTCCCATACCATTGAGGCTGCTACTACTGATCATTGGTGTCCCTTCCGATGCAATATCAGCTGAATTGTAACACCATGTGATAAGATAAGGGCTTAAGAGTCCAATTTACAAGCCAATCTACTACATTGAAGATTTTAGCGGTGAGGGGATAAATATACGTACTTTCAGATCTGTGAAAATTTGTAAATTCATCTTGTGGTTGCATGATTTTGCTCAAAGAAGGGTTAATCATTATCGACGCATCGTCCCAAGGAGAATATCCAGGTGTTAGGGTATTAACTGAAGAAGGATAACCCATTGATGCTTGCAACGGTAACAAAACTATTGAATATGAGTTAATTATATCAGTAGTTAAAGCTTTGAAGTGTGCGCGTTGCTTATGAATCAGATTTCCGTACCATTTTTTGATGCCTTTTGTGGATAAGGATGTGAAGCCTTGCGTTTTGGGCGTGGGGGAGGTACGTGTGCTATCGTTCCATTTTTTTGGACTTTCAAAAAGTACTTTTGGGCGTGACTCCGAATCTGCAGCATCGACTGTAGAGTAAAGAACATGTTGTGGGAAGAAATCAAAGAGCAAAAGCTCCAACAAACCAAATCGAGCGTCTTTCACCTGAATAACTGTCTTTGAACCTACAAAATCTTCAATTTTCTTCCAGTCACGATCAAACCTGAAAATTTGACATATGAACTAAAATTGCAGAAATCGTAAATTTCCCCTCTAATTTTCTTCGGTTCCTATACTAGTATATTTTCTACATGTCAAACTCGTAAATTGCCTCCTAACACCTCAATTCTAGGATAGAAAAACCACAACTACAGAGCTTTCAATACTCTGATTTTAAGTCAATGGATTTCTAACCAACAGAAAACGCCGATTACAGAACAGTATGATAGCTCCACAATGATGATATGAAAAAGCTCCAAATGAAACAAAATTAAGCGATGTGGAATGACGAAGAGCGGGAAAACAAAACTTAAACCATCGAAGTTAAGAAAACTCGAAGGTTTAAATCCTCAAACCACACAGCATCAACATCGGAGCCGGAAAACGAGGAACAGAATCATGAAAACTAAAATCAACAGAATCATGAAAACTAAAATCAATAAGGAAGATAAAGCTCCCTCCGGAAGTTATAAAGCAATTCCGATTTCAAAAAACAAAAAAACGTAAATCAGACTTGAATATTGGTTTCGGGAGGTAGAATTCGACATAAACATCAGTAGACGAAATTTCTTAGAAAATTGCAAGTAACAAACATAATAAACTCACAGCTGAAGAGCTTCAAGGAATTTATCGGGCTCTTCTTCAGTCCAGAGAGAAAGTAGACGAAATTTCTTAGAAAATTGCAAGTAACAAACATAATAAACTCACAGCTGAAGAGCTTCGAGGAATTTATCGTGCTCTTCTTCAGTCCAGCTCTCTCTAGACTTGGTAATGGTGTAGGGCTTGCGAACCTTCTTGCCGGAGGAATCAGCAGCAGTGGAAGTCGCCATAGAAGGATTTGGATTCGAAGCGTTGGAGTTCATGAGGTTAATCAGAGCATGATAAGGCTGAATCGGAGCAGAGACGGAGGAAGGTAACAATGGCGGGCAAGGTGTGAAATGGAAACTTGTGGAGCGAAATTTGACGCCTTTCGTTTGGTTGGCCACTAGGGAGCGTTCGATTGAAACGATTTAATCGCCTGCCGTACATTCTCTTCCTCGTCGTAGACTCCATTTTAAATGCCATAATTTAGTCGTCCCAATTTCTTGAATAAAATAAAAGAGAATTTTCAAAAATAGAAAAATAAGATAAATTATTTATATAAAATAATAGAATTTAATATTTTTTTATAAATATTTATAGAACTCTATCGGTAATAAAAATTGTAAAAGTATATCAATAATACTATGTGATAGACGTCGATAAAAGTTTATCAATATTTATTGTATTTTTTTTTCTATTTCTGTAAATAGTTTGACATTTTTTTATATGTGAAAATTTTCCTAAATTAAATTGGATTATGGATTTAAATTTTGGTTTCTATTATTATTTTATTGCTTTAAATATTATTTTGGCTTCCATACTGTTAGTATTATCTTTGGTTTATTTGATCATTTGTACTTTCAAATTTTTATTTATAGCATTGTTGGTTAAATTTTTATTTATTTTGATCCCTACATACTTCTAAAAGGTGATCATTGGTCACTTCGTTTTCATTTTTAAGGGATAAACATGATGTCTTTTCAAAGTACCAATCAACAAACATGTGCAATGCACATGAAATCTTGTAGTTCTAATTATTTTTCTAAATAGTAATTTTTAGCATATAATAAATGAATATTATACAATTTTATTTTAATTACTATCAACTTTTAAAAGTTAGATGATGTAACAATCTTCATTTTAATGTTCTCATATTATCTTTAC
This sequence comes from Benincasa hispida, assembly GCF_009727055.1. NCBI lineage: Eukaryota > Viridiplantae > Streptophyta > Magnoliopsida > Cucurbitales > Cucurbitaceae > Benincasa > Benincasa hispida. Next base: position 60,398,744 of record NC_052359.1, read on the forward strand.
ACACACAAAAAAAAAAAAAAAAACTTATATCTAATACAGAGAGAAAAATATGTTAATATTCCAATATAGTAATATATATAATGCAATAACTTTATTCTAATGTCATATATATCTTCTGTGAGTTCATAAGATGATGCATTATTTCATCGTATTAATTACTACTTTCATTCAATTAAATCTTCTAATTTTTTTTCTTTTTCATATTTTCTATACAATTTTGATCTCATAGAATTATTCTTTTTTAGAATGTAAATGCAAGTATTTATTTATTTTCCTTTTACACGTTTATATCATATATTCCATTGAAAGAATCAAGACACCAATTCGATGTGTATAGCCACCTCTAGACCAAACATGCATCCAATTAGCAACTATTACATCTTATCTTGAAGAGTCATGTCCTATCACATCAATTACACTTACTCGCCTAAGTCTTTGTTTTTTAAATATTTTGTTTTATTTTGTAAACTAATCTCCACTTATCTTCCAAAAAGACACCTACACACGAAAAGTCACACTCACTTGACAGAGGGCAATATGAGAATTTGTGAAAAATGTAAGGACAAAAGAGACATTAAAAATTCTCCCTATTTACCCTTTTTAATATAATGGAGAATGGAGATATGAATCAAGATGAACCAAAACTAGTAATATATGGCTAAAATAACAGATTTGAAAGTATAAGAATCAAAATAAACTAAATAAAGACAAAAGTAGTATTTAAATATATTCCACTTTATTTATAACAGTGGACCATCAAAGTTTGATTATTTGACTTCGAGAAAGATAATATATGTCAATTTAGAGCAGCAACAAGGGAGACTTCGATAATCTTTTGATGGGTTTATAGTCCCTCGATATTGAAAGATGACTATTAATACGATAATATTTAATAATTTGATTCTTTTATGTTGAAAATATATGGAGTTGGGAAATCAAACTTCTAACATTAATACCAGTAATATAATTCTTGTTCAAGTCAGTTTTGCTTATGTAGGCTTTAGTAGTTTGAGTTATTTTGTCTTTTTTTATACTAAAAAATGATTAATTTTGTTACCTCCATAAAACGAGCTATCTTTAATATAATCACACACAATCAAACATGTCAAACATCAATATACGTGAATATAATTCAACTGGATACTCTTTACCAATAGGTTCAAATGTTTGAATCTTTCACTCTTTACATGGTTGAATTCAATAAAAATCAAGTCATAAAATCAAATTATATATATGTATAATTCAAGGAAAAAGTGAAAACTTAACTCAACCAAAAACCTAACACAATTATAATTAAGCTCCCCATTTTTTTTATTCAACTAATAAGCGTATAATTTCTATTTATTACTCCCGCTTAGAGACTAATTCGTTAAAATTAAAACCTAATGCAGACTCACGGTCATAAAGTACGGGTAGAAATTAGATTTGTCCGTCCCTAAAATGCTTAAGAGACTTTGAATTAAATATGTGAATATTATATGAATATTCATTACATCTTCGTTTTTGTTTTTTCCTACAAATTGTTTTTCAGAATATATATATATACAAACAAACAAAAATGTCTATATTCTTATTATTATTAATTATAAGATGAAAAAAAATCCAAAATTGTTCTTTAAAATGCTACTCTGGTGTGTGAGATTTGAATCACATCATCATTATTGGTTTTAAATTAAATTTTGTCGTAATACCAATGGTGAAAAATATACCATATGAAAATGTTTTAAGACCTTTGAAAAATTAGCAATTAACTAATAGTGTGAACTAATTTTAAGAATTAATAAATTCTGTAAATTCAAAATCTAGTGTGACTCAAATTACGTTAAACAATATAATAGTTTAAATTCTATGTTTTTAAGCTTTATTTGTTCTATTTATTGGGGTAATTTCAAACAAAGTCTCGATATTTATGACTTGTTTCTTATTTTTCTTTCTACCTTGTATTTTTATAACTGGCAAGTTATAACAGATGAATTATCGTTGGAATCATCATTATTCAAATGAATTTTAAACAATGTTGCTAAATATTGAACTTATTTAAATTTTTTTATAGCCCACAATTTATTAATCCTATTTTAAAACTCATTGATAGTTAATGTTTGGAAAAACTTAAAGGAAAACAAAAGGACACAGTGAAGCCAGTAGCATAGAGAAGGCAGAAGAAGAAGATGAATGGACCTTTGGTCCAACGGCTGTTTTATTATCAATATTAATTCCTCTATACAATGGCTATTCGACTGACCTCCTATTTAATACACAAACCCTAGAATCAAGAGGGCAAAATAATAAATTGAATACATGGATAATAGTGTACAGATGTCAAACAGCAGTAGGTGAATTAATCTATTTACATAATAGAATTAGTTGGCCAATTCATCTGCTGACTGTCCTTTTAGGTAGGTTGATTGCTCCATCTATCTTGCTGACGTGGACATTTCCATCTTTGTCCTCAATATCCCCCCTCAAACGAGGTGGTAGTTCAACTACTCCGAGTTTGCTTCGAAAAGTGAAGAATTGACTATGTGTAAGAGTTTTAGTAAGACGGTCAGCTACTTGATCAATAGATGGAACATACCGAACATCTAGGAGACCTTGGAGAACTCTATCACGTACAAAATGGATGTCAATCTCAATATGCTTCGTTTGGGCGTGGAAAACAAGATTAACCGCCAATGCACCAGCACTCAAGTTATCACACCACAATATTGGTTTGCTACGTTGAGGAATTCTAATCTCCCCAAGGAGTTGTTGAATCCATATTATCTCTNCTTTTAGGTAGGTTGATTGCTCCATCTATCTTGCTGACGTGGACATTTCCATCTTTGTCCTCAATATCCCCCCTCAAACGAGGTGGTAGTTCAACCACTCAAGTTATCACACCACAATATTGGTTTGCTACGTTGAGGAATTCTAATCTCCCCAAGGAGTTGTTGAATCCATATTATCTCTGCCGAAGCATGAGCAAGTGCCATGTACTCCGATTTAGTGCTAGAACGGGCCACAACTGACTATTTTTTAGACGACTAAGATACAAGTGTGCCACCAATAAAAACACAATAAGCAGCGATGGATTTTCGGTCATCTACATTTGCTGCCCAGTCAACATTAGAAAATGCTGAAATGGACAGATCAGAGTTTGGTTGAATACAGAAGCCATAATGCTTGGTGCCGCTAAGATAGCGAATGAGTCGTTTTACAGCAGCCCAATGAGTATCGGTAAAACATTTCAGAAACTGACTAAGTTGGTTTACCATGAATGTGATGTCCGGTCGAGTGTTTGTGAGATATTGAAGGGCCCCGATGGTACTACGATACAATAAGGGATCGGTAAGAGGAGTGTCGCTGTTAAGAGACAACTGTTTATTCATTATGCTTGGTAAAGGAGCAGCCTTGAGATCCGACATGCTTAGCTTGTGTAAAAGGTCTTCCATATATTTTTCTTGGCTAAGTAGGATCCCTTGTTCTAAATACTTAATTTGTACACCAAGGAAATAGTGAAGAGGACCGAGGTCCTTAAGAGCAAATCGACTATCTAGCAGAGTGACCAGTCGTGTATGAGAGCAGTATCATTTCCAGTAAGAATCACATCATCCACATACACTAACAATAATAAGACAGTTGGTCCTTGTCTGAAAATAAAGAGGGAAGTATCTGACCTTGCGTTCTGGAAGCCCCAAGACAAAAGCTCTTCTTTAAGAGTGTTGTTCTAAGCCCTAGAGGTTTGTTTGAGACCATAAATGGCCCTATTCAGTTTGCATACATGTTGAGGATATTGAGGGTCAACATACCCGAGTGGTTGGCTCATGTATACATCCTCTTGTAACTTGCCATTTAGAAAGGCGTTGTTGAAGTCAAGGTGTCTCATTTCCATCCATAAGCAACGGCAAGAGTAAGCACTACATGAATGGTTGAAGCTTTAACGACTGGACTAAACATTTCAAAGAAATCCACACATGGAGTCTGATGGAACCCTTTAACTACCAACCGTGCCTTGTAGCGTTGGATCATGCCATCAGGATGTCTCTTTATTTTGAAGACCCACTTGGCACCTACAACATTTAAAGATGGAGAATAGGGAACAAGACTCCACATACCATTTTTCATTAGGGCCGCATACTTTACCCGTGTAGGCTCGACAATGGACCAATCCTTCTTTGATTGAGTACTCAGTATTCGAAGTTTGAAAATTATAGCCTTCATTCTTGTTATCTGGAGCTGGTGGATTAGTATCGAGTGCGGGGTCAGCTGTAGAAGGCAGGGATAGACTGGTTGTATCAGATATAGCAGGGGACAGTGGAGTGTAGATGGTGAAGTTTGATCAGTCGGCTGGTTGGGAGGCAAAGGTATGGTTGTAGGGATGGCTGGTAAGAAAATGTTTGTGGCTGGGACAGAGGTCGATATATTGGAGGGGGGTGGAGTGTATACTGATGCAGGGACACTGGTATATGGGTGAAGGGAGATAGAGGCAATAGGCGATGGAGCAGGGACAGTAGGCGATAAAGCAGGGGTAGTAGGTAGCCAAGGCACAGGGGCAGCAGGCAATAAGACAGGAGCAGTCGGTTGTGTTGATGTTCCTGTTGTACTTGTAAAATGATACTGAAAGGGAAAGTCATCTTCATTAAAAATCACATTTCTAGATACAAAGATTCTCCCAGACATGTTAAGGTATTTATACCCTTTATGCTGAAAACTAGGCCCAAGGTAAACATACTTGTCCGTGTGATAGATCGATTTATGACTGTTATACGATCTTAAACAAGGAAAACAAGCACACCCAAACACTTTCAAATATTCAAACACTTATCGTGTACCAGTCAATACCTCAACGGGAGACTTACCTTGTAGAACCGAATTTGGCATACCATTTATGAGGTAGGTAGCGTATGCAAAAGCTTCCCACCAATAAGTAAGAGGAATGAAAGCTTGAGCCAGCATAGTCAGCCCTTTTTCAACAATATCCCTATGTTTTCTCTCAGCCCTGCCATTTTGTGTCGATGTATACGGGCAGAGAATTTTAAGAGAGTACTCTCTTTTCCACATAACTGATGCACTTTGACAAACTAACCCCCATTGTCTGATTGAAGTACTTTGACAACTCTATTATATTGTTGTCTAATCATGTTGGTGAAGTGTTGATAGGCTGCCACAGTGTCACTTTTTAACCGCAGAGGATAAATCCAAGTGTACCTACTATAATCATCTACGAATATAGCATAATAACGATATCCTTCAGAAGATAAGATAGGTGCAAGCCCCAATAAGTCAGTGTGAACTAAATCAAATATGGCATTGGATCTTGATTTAGAGTTTGGAAATGCAATTGCATAAGATTTTCCATATTGACAGTAGTCACAAAATTGAACTTTATCATTAATAGTAGTAGGAAGATTACATTGTTTAATGACAAGCTCTAAAGTTCTCAAGGCAGGATGACCAAGCCATTTGTGCCATACATTTTTGGACATTCTCATCCTAGGGGACTGACTCAACTTAGACAAATTTAAAACAGACAGATGATTATTTATGTGCATTGTATGCTTCCGACCAGACTCTTCAGTGGAACTTCCTCTCGAACAAACTTTAACATCCTCAAGTTGGTACAGACCATCTCTAAGTTGCCCCTTCAGCATGACTAGCCCCATGTCCTTGTCCTTAATGAGACAGAAACCATTGTGAAACTCAATAAGTATATTGTTATCCTTAGTAAGTTTGGACACACTCACAAGATTCTTGGTAATGTTAGGTACACATAACACATCTTTCAAGTTCAACTTAATATGTTAATTCCCAAGAGATGTATCACCTATATGAGAGATCTTAAAACTGTCACCACTTGCAACTATAACTGATTCCTTGCCTCCATATTCATTCGAGTTCCCCAGGTTAGTGTAGTCGGCTATTGCATGGGTTGATGCACCACTATCTGCATACCAGCTTGGATCAGTAAGAATTTCAGGACCTGCCATGTATGGTTGAGGAGCATGGGAAGTCACAAGAGCAGATTGATTTTGTTGAGGGGACACCTTGTTTTGCTGCTGTTTCACATGACCTCCCCTGTTTTGTGAGAAGTTTGATGGTGCAAGTTCCTGTCTCTTATACACATCTAGATGTGTATAAGAGACAGGTTGAGGAGCATGGGAAGTCACAAGAGCAGATTGATTTTGTTGAGGGGACACCTTGTTTTGCTGCTGTTTCACATGACCTCCCCTGTTTTGTGAGAAGTTTGATGGTGCAAGTTCTTTATTGTAGCGCCTGTAGCAATAATAGGTCGTGTGACCGACTCGACCGCACACTTGGCAGGTTGGTTTATTTCCTCTTCCCCTGCCTCGACCTCTGTTGCCTTCATTACCTCTCTGATTTCCCCCAGTATTATTGTTGTTGTTTCCTTGAGGTATTGGAGTTGAGTTAAAAGGAGAACCTCTTGTGTTGGTCACATTAACAGAGGCATTGTGGTTAAAACCAGTTGTCACTTTGTGCACAGCTCGATGATCCAACCTTTTCTCAAACAGAAGCAATTTTGATTGCATATCTAGCCATGATACATCTGTTTTGCTTTGAATGGTGGCTACTACTGCATTGTATTCATCATTTAATCCAAGGAGAACCTGTGACACCAAAGCTTTCGTAGAAACGGGACTACCCGCTTATTCAAGGTTATTAGAATTTCTTTTCATAATTCTTAGATATTCCTCCATTTTTAAATTTCCTTTCCGAGTGGATTGAAAAACTTGACTGAGATAATCTTCTTCTGCACGCGATTGGACAGCGAAGAGTTTGTTGATGCTATCCCACAACATTCTAGCACTCTCACATCCCATGACTTGAATCTCAACTTCAGGGGTCATGGAATCATATAGCCACCCAAGTAGTAGCTGATCGACTGCCATCCAGACTTCAAATTGGGGATTGACCTCAGTGACCAAGGTCGAGCTCGAACCTCCTACACTTCCACTTGAGCATCCATCAGATGTGGAGACTCCGACAGCAGCTTCGCCAAACAACGCAACACCTGAGACGTTTGCATCTCCACTTGCAGGTTGAAGATACATTGGGGGACATGGTTTTTGGTCAATGAAATGGCCTTCAAGTCGGTAACTCCTTAAGATTGGTAGAGCCAGATTCTTTCATAGCAAGAAATTTCTCCGGTCGAGCTTGATAGGGGTGATTTGGTTAAGGAGTTGATTTAATGGTGGGCTGCTGAAGACGGTATTCGAAGGGTTCAAGGAGAAGCTTATATTGGAATTGGTGTTGGCCATAATATTGGCTCTGATACCAAGTTAACGTTTGGAAAAACTTAAAGGAAAACAAAAGGACACAATGAAGGTAGTAGCACAAAGAATGCAGAAGAAGAAGATGAATGGACCTTTGGTCCAACGGTTGTTTTATTATCAATATTAATTCATCTGTGTAGTGGCTATTCGACTGACCTCTTATTTAATACACAAACCCTAGAATCAATAGGGTAAAATAATAAATTGAAGACATGGATAATAGTGTAAATATGTCAAACAGCAGTAAGTAAATTAATCTATTCACATAACAAAATTAGTTGGCCAATTCATCTGCTGACTGTCATTCCAGGTAGGCTGATTGCTCCATCTGTCTTACTGACGTGGACATTTCCATCTTTGTCCTCAATATTGATTAATTCATATGATTGAAATATCATGTCTCAATTATATACCAAATATGGGTTTATAAATATTTAAATTTGTCAAATACAACTTTTAAAGAAAACTCATTAAACATCCTTAGATTTATATACTTAATAGATATGATATCGAAATTTTGTAGACCTAATAAACATGTTTAAGTTCAAACATTTCTTAGACATAATCATGAAAATTTATAAACTAATGTTTGTATTTGGTAAGTCATCAAAAAATTTAAAAAATAAAATAAAAAACAAGAGATTAAAAAATTTTTATTTCATATTTCCAATGTTTATAAATAGATTTACCGGTAGATTTTAAAACGTGAATCTTAACTTTAAAAGTGTTAAAGTTTTATTTATATTTGTATACGATAAAAAATACTTATAGTAAGTAATTAATATATGATTTTATTTTATATTTAAACTATTGCATAGTTGTATTTTATAAGACCATACAATTTATAATACATGATGTTAGAGAAAATATTAATTTTAACGAAAATGAAATGAATTTATCACCTGAAACAATACATTTATCGGACTTTTTTTTTTAGTGTAATTATCCCTTTTAAGAATAAAATGATTGTTTAAATTAGATTTTCTATACATTGAGATAAATTTCAGAAGGTTTCCTTCATAATTAATGTGAAGTCTAATCACATAGTAAGGTGAGCAAAAGAATATACGACAAACTTCCAAAATATTATGAAAAAAATTAGCGTGTGATTTAAATCTATAGAATATAAACAAATCTAAATTAAATCTAATACATCAAAACAAGAAATGTTAAAAGATTTTACTGTTTGGATTACATAATAAGAAATAATTTCAAAAACAATTTGTTAACGTATATGAATATAACATAGTAAACCTAATACAATAACACAAAATCTAAATTGCATACTAAATTTTAATTTAACCTACATCCCGTTTAGAAACCATTTGGTTTTTTGTTTTTATTTTTTAAAATTAAATATTTTTCATCTATGTTTTTTATAATGATTTGCATCTTTCTTAAATTCGGTGATTGAACTCTTAATCAAATTTTAAAATAAAAACAAATTTTTGAAAGCTATTTTTTTTAGTTCTCAAATTTTAGTTTGGTTTTTAAAATTATTGGTAAAAATTAGATAACAAATGAATAAATTTATGGTGGAAGTAGTGTTTAAAAAAAAAAAAACAAAATTTACCTAATGGGACCTTAAAAATTAAAGTTTAGCCATTTAAAAAAAATGTGTAAATTGCAAAAATCAAACCGTGTATTTAGTATTTGTTCAAAAAATAAAGTATTTGACCTATAAAATGAACATAACTTAGCAATAAATTGATACCTACAAAAGTTCAAATTTATATACTTCCACTTATTGCATAACTTAGCAATAAAGTATTTCTATATTTTATTTAACAAAAAATTCCAAAATTTGACTTATAGATAAAGGATGAAAAGGGAAGGTTTAAATTCTATTTTAATTATTGAACTTTGAATATTTTTTATTTTAGTCCCTAAATTTTTAAAAGCATTTGTTTTATTCTCTAATTTTTTTAAAAAAATTATTTTAGTCCATACTATTAAAATTATGTTAACTATTCAAACAAAATATGAGGAAACTTGTGCTTTTTTTATGATTAGGCTCTTGGTATATTAAGTAGAATGAAGATGAAGTAAAATGTCAACAACCAACACGCCAAAATAATGAACAACCAAAATTTTGAATTAAAAATATTATTTAAATTCTTCCGCTTTGCTCCCTTATTCAAAATTGGAACTCTATATTTTTTAGCGTAATTAACTTGAATATAAGTCACCACGATAGTTAACAAAATCTTAATATAACTTTGACCAAAATAAGTACTTTTTAAAAGTCAATTGACCAAACACAAATAGTTTTAAAAGTTGATGGACCAAAAAAACGATAGGCAATGCTCAGGTTCTAATACAAATATTTTTAAAAATTTATGGATCAAAATAGAATATTATTCAAAGTTTAATAACTAAAATTATTTATTTATTTATTTATTTTTAAAAAAGATAGTATGGAAATGATCTTCCTAACAAATCATATATTTTGCCTTTATTACCGAAATAAATGGGAATAGTTTTAATAAATTAAGAAAACAAATTTGTTTTATATCTCCGTTGAAAATTGAGAAGCTAGAGGAGGGGGGACAAATGTCGCCGATGTTTTGGCGATGTTGGACATTTTAGGTGGCCGAATAAATCGGGAATCGGGACACTAAGTGGGCCCCATAGAGATTTGGGATAGCAACGAGCAAGTCATTCTGGACCACGAGTCCCCGATGACTCCACCTCCTCGTCTCTGTCCTCCTCGTTCTCGTACTTCTGTCGTTATGGGAAAAGAGAATTTCTAATATTATTTTAACTAAAATCGTTTCTTTTAGTTATGTTCCTACTCTACTAGATTTTCAAAATGTTCACAATGTTACATTCTTATCATTTATTTTCTAGTTTAATTTTTATTTGACCCTTAAATATTATTATTTTACACTTTAACTTGAGTTTAAATTTTATGACATGAAATTTTAAAATTAGACTTAATGGTAATGAAAAATTATTCGGAAAATTAATTACATTTTAAAAAAAATAAAATTAACTAATCAACGTTAACACTAGAGATTGAATATGTGTATTCAAAAAAATATCAAGGTTAAATGTGTAAATCGTGAAAGGTAGGAATCAAATAGAAATTAATTCAAAATTCAAGGATAAAAATGTAACATTTTAAGACATATAGACCAAATAGAAATTAAACTCAAAATTTAAATCGTAGAATGTAACATTGTGAAACTTATGGATAAAATGGAAATTATACTCAAAATCTAAGGACCATTAATATATTTTCTACTAAATCTTGTCTTAATGAGCTTTTTGTACTATAAAAAATGAAATGTTAGTGTTATGGTATAAATAACGTTCATACTTGTGTTTGATTTAATAGATTTGTTAATGTTAACAAACAATTGGACGTCTCGAAGATCTATTATAGACAACATTGTAATTTTGAAAAGGCACACAATATTTTTTTAACTTCAATAATTTACTACACACAAAATTTAAAACATAAGAGTATTGCTAGGTATTTTTAAGTAATTAGATTGATTTTGTCATTACATAATAAATGCATTAAAAATCAACCTAACATTTATCTCTCAACCAATACCCTAGTGTGACACATAAGTAGAGTTAACTATAATAATTCAATATATTGTAAATATGGGTATGACTTAGCAGTAATTGACACATACTCATTATGCAGCTGAAGATTCACATCTCCATACACCATGTTTGTTGTACTAAAAAAATAAACTAATATTAATACCACGATGATATATTAAATTATACTAAAAACTCGATAGCATGTTAAACACCTCGGGAAGGAACACATATTCAAATCTATGAGTTTTAAGCATAGTTTTATTTGGTCTATAAATTTTAAAATGTTATATTTTTACCAACAAGTTTTAAGTATAATCTTCTTTCAATTATCGTGTCTTAAAACATATATTTTGTCATTGAATTTTGAGTCAAGCTTTTATACTGTCTCTAGATTTTATATTAATACCTATGTATTTTTGTAAATGTTTATTTTTATCTTTGGAAGTTATGTTCTAGTTAATTAATTATAAAATTATGATATCCACGCTTTTGTTTAATTCGTTTCCTTGAAAAACTAATCAATTTCAGTTTTGATGAAAAAATAACGATAATTTATTTATTTTGTCGATTTAATTCGTAAAAAAATAATAAACAGAAGTGGAAATTTTATTACATATAACCAAACAGAAATTTAACTAATACAACCTTTTTGACATGTTTAATGTCCCAAAAACAGTATTTGTGTTGGGAGTTTAAAAGTAGGGAGTAAGGTGTATACGAATTGGATTAGGTTGGGTTGGAGAGATTTTCTTTGACCAACTTGAAAATTTGGGTTGGTTGATTTGCTATCCGAATTATCGGAATAGAGCTTCTAACCCAACCCAATACTTAAAATTTGGGTTGGGTTGTCGGGTTATTTATTTATTTTGTTTTATTTTTTATTACATTTTTATGAACTTAAAATTCTTAAATTTGTGTATAACATATACTAATAACTAAAATTTCATAAAACTTAGGAGTTGTTTGGGGCATTGAGATGATATAAGATGTGGGGAGTTCTGATCGAGTATATTCAAACATTGAGATGATATACTATACACGAAAGGAAAATGACGGTGAGATATGAAACACGTTCCAAAAATGGACCCACAAACAATTAAAATCGGTGAGACAAGATAATGAGTCTCAAAACACTGAAATGATATAAGATGTGGGGATATATCATCTCATGTTGGGCCCTCAAACGGCTCTTTAAAAGTTAAATATCAAAATCCAAGACGTCTATTACAAATTCCATACAAACATCATGAAAAATAATATATGAGTTACCATATTTATAAGTTAATACATATATATGTATAATAGGCCAACCCGAATTTTAAAAAATGTAACTCTAATCCAATCTAATCTGAAAAATATAAAAAATTCAAACTAAAACTGAAATTAATCTAACAATTTTTATAATTTGGATTTGATATCTGTACTATTCGAATTGCCGGGTCATTTTAGTAGAGAAGAAAATAATGATTGGATTTACACGCTGGACATTACGGTGACCACGAGATCCAACGGCTGAGATTTATGTACTTCCCAACTTGTTTTTTGGTGGTGCACATTTGATTTTGGGGTGGGGTGGGCCCAACGGCCAACTTTTTTTCCACACCCCTGCATTGGGAGACACGTGTCAAAACAACTCCCACATGTGAATTAATATTTGTTTTGTTTTTACTTTTTCCTGAAACGACAATTTACGTGCGGGGCGCGGCACCGGTGATCGGCAGCGGCGGATAGCTAACAAACAACGGCCAAAACGAACGGAGACGTAAGAGTGAAACACGAGTGGCTCGTGTTTTGCCAAACAAGGCAATGGGGTAGCCTCATTATTTGTCTTATTCCTTTTATTTCTTTTCCTTTTCTTTTCTTTTTCGTTTTTTCATTTTTAGTTAAATGTCCCCTTCGTTTTCTTTCTTTTGGAACAATGTCCCCTTCATTTTCTAGTGATTGATTACATTTTTTTTAATAGTAATTTAAAAATATTCTCAATAGAATTATATAAATTTCCAAGTTTAGTACACGTAGGTTGTTCAAAAAATCTATCAACTAAAATGGAGTGTTTTTTTTAGTACAATAAAGGTATGATGATTCAAACCACAGACCTCGTGGTTAGAGCACATTCGGATGCCAATTGAGCTACACTCAATTTGAGTTGTTAATCTTAATTCAATATATGAGAATAATTAAATCGAATTTTTATGTATTAATATTTTACTTATTTTCATAATAAAAATTTAAATAAATAACCTAATTAACCCGAACCAACACAATGGGTTTGTTGGATTTATTTTTTTAATAAAGATTATTCAGGTTACAATTGGGATAAATCTAAAAAGTCATTCAACCTAACTCAATCCAACCCCCAAACACTCCTAAAGACATGTTTGTTTGTTCAAAAGGATTTCAAACGGTCTTTGATTACTTAAAGTTAATTTAATATTCAAATTACATTTTTAAATGCAATGTTTATATCATAAAGATTGATTTTAAACGATTTAAACCATATTTTGAAGCGACTTTGAAACTGTTAAAAGTGATTTTAACCTTTTCAGCATGACTCCTAAACGTGCCTTCAGTCTCTGAACTTGAAGTTATGTGTTGATCTAATCCAACTACAAAAAGAATATCTAATACTCTAATTCTTTTTCACATATTATACTAGTTAAATTATGTTTACTTTGACAATTTTTCATCTAACCTGTATATGACATATACTATATTTTGTAAGCGTCACATACACAATAAACAAACGATTGGAACATTTAATCTCTTAGTTGATGACATATGTTGTCATCAATTGAACTATACTAGGATTGTTGCCAAACTTGTAATTTATCACTAGGTTTGAGTTATCAATTTAACTTTAAAGAGTGTTTAAATTTTTAATTTTATGCCTCCAATATGTTATTAAGTCTCAATTTTGCAATTAATATGACCGTAGAATTTTAAGATGTTAGAATATGATAGAAGTCTATTAAAAACAAAACTAAAAGTTAGGAGCATATAATTTTTTAAACTTCAACGACTGATTAAATACTATAACAAAAGTTCACTAACTTGTTAAATCCTTGCTTTATTTAAATTTAAATATTACTTTGATCCTTATACTTCTAATTTTGGTTCGTTATGGACCCTATATTGTTAACTTTGGTTGATTTCAATCGTGGTACTTTCTTATGAGTGTTTGAAAGGAAAAAAACAAATAAATACTCATACTTGTTTGATACTCTCTATTGGGAAAAACCTCCCACTAATAACTAACGTGAAAAAACTTCAGATCGTAAAAAAAATCACGAACAAAAAAATGTCACTATATGAAAAATTATTATAATCACATATAATAATTTAATTTCCTAATCCTAATCACAAGAGCACCACTTCAAAGTTGTTATATTAATCACACTTTTTTCCACTCTCAAACTAGATAATACATGGAGGAAATTTAACTAGAGTTAATTAGTATACCAAAATTTAAAGTGTTTGTAACTGGGACAAATTGACGTCAAAGACATATGCTCCTTTTATAGTGTTTGATACTCATCATTTTCTCGAACCTTTCCAACATGAAAAACCTGCATTTTTAATATTTTATCAAAACCTAACACTCTCATGTTCATTAAGGAAATAATAATAATAACCACACATATTGGCCTTAACGTACTACATAAATTCAAGATTTATAATAGATTGTTAGGACTAAAATGGAACTTTCATGAACCTATTTAATATACGGCTTTGAAAAGTATATCATAAAGTTTCAAAGTTAAATGGATGGGATGATACGATAATCGATCAATATATATATATATAAATGTCACAAAAATAGATATTACATTCATTTTGCACATGTGCTGATTTTTAATTCACAAGTTTGAAAGAATAAATTAAATATAATTGTTTGTTAAATTGAAATAAAGTGATTCATCTTATATTTAAATTTTATGAAATAAAAAAATGGACTAAATCAGCCATATTTGATAGAATTCAAACCATTTTAAAGTAAATTACTAAGGTTCCTTTGGTAATAGTTTGAGTTCCATTTGTTAAGTATTCAGTTTTTTTTTCTTATTTTTAAAAATTTATTCAATAGACATTATTTTTATCTTCAATTTTTTTTTGTTATCCACGTTTTACTAATAATTTAAAAACAAAAAACAAGTCAAATTTTGAAAACTAAAACTCCTTTTTGATAACAATTCAATGACTTTTTTGTTTTTTAAAATTTAATCTATAAACACTACTTCGACCTTCAAAATTCTTCATTTGTTATTTAATTTTTACTAATTGTTTAAAAATCAAGTTAAATTTTGAAAAAAAAAAGTAGCTTTTAAAAACTTGCCTTTGTTTTTTAAATTTAACAAGAATTGGACAATTATATTTAAGAATGATGCAAACCATTGTAAGGAATAAAAAGGACAAAATAGGCTTAATTTTCAAAAACCAAAACAAAAAACAAAATGGTTACCCAACTAGACTTAAAAAAAGTAGCTTTTAAATTTTTTGTTTTTATTTTTTGAACTTGGCTAAGAATCCAATAATTGTATTTAAGAAATATGCAAATCTTTGTAAAAAAAAAAAAATGAGCTTAATTTTCAAAAACCAAAAACAAAAAACGAAATAGTTACCAAATAGGGTCTTGATTTTCGTTTATGATTTGTGAAAATCGTACTTGATTTCATAGAATTTTTAATTCATAGTTTTTCATATTTCTAAAGTAAACATTCAAATTTTTAACCAACTTTCAAGTCACAAAATAAAGTTATGGAGATCTAAAAACCATACCAGCAAACCTTTCTTCTTTTTTTTTTTTTGTTTTTTTTTAAAATTTTCTCTTAACATCCAATGAATATATAAATGAATAATTTTAATTATATTTATTAGGCGTGATTTCAAACTAAATGGCATAATCGACAATTGATGAAGTTTGGAGATAATTGTACTAGAAAAGAAATGAGAAGCCAAAATCGAAACTTAGTATCCAAATGGGTTTGGAAAGGGGAGGGAGGCCCAAACCCCACGTGGATGGTAGCTTCATACCATATGGGGGCATGCCCAATGCATGCCTTACTCTAAGAGAACGAGCCAATGGCCCAAAAATCTCATGCTTGACCTCGACAAACCTATTGACCCATAGGTTGACTAGGGTTAATTTAAAAACTCATGTTTTCTAACGTCCTATGTACAAATGATCACGGTATATAAGTCTTTATAACACTAAGGCAACTAAATCTACTATCACCTCTAGACATCTAACTTATTATACTTATTCACTTCTTGATTCATCGGTATGTGTGTGACAAGTACCCACTAAAATGTAGGGTTTCCTTTCTACTCAAGTCATGTTTTTTCCCTTTAAACAAATTTACTGTTGTTGTCATGTAAAAACCATACTCTTTTCTCTGTTCCAATTTTGACATTAACGATATTAATTTCAGATTTTTCTAACAAATAATTTAAAATAATAGTCTATATTTCAAACTATGATATTTTATTTATTTATTTTTTAATATAAGGTGCGGTTTAACTTTTCAAGTGTTTAATTTTAAAAACAAGTCATTTTGGAAAAATAGAAGTATTTGACAACCACTCAAGTATAGTTACTAAAGCACTTTACAAGTGTATTTTAAATAAAAACATATTTTTTATAAAAAAAAATTCTCTAATCAATCCAGTTTGAGTAATCTATTTATTACTTCTTTTTATTGATTAAAAACACATTTTAAGACACCCTATTTATAATTAGTTGGGCCAGAAACTAACGAAGCTGGACGGACCGGCCCAATTCACCTCAGAAGCCCAAATTAGTTGACGTGGGATACAGAGGGCCCACAAAAGACGATGATTCGGATGACGTGGCAGATTCTGAGGCTTGCAAAGGTTCGCTGGGTACGAATATCAGAAGCAACGAACTGAGGGGGCCAGTGAAGTGAATCGGTGGATGCAGACCAGGGAACGAATTCTTGGTTTCAATCTGGAATTGGAATATTTGCGACGATGCTAATCGGAACCATAATCGCACCTCGTAGTTTTTTCTCGAGAAACAAACAGAAATCATCTTCGTCCTCATCGTCATCGTCTTCTTCTTCGCCGGTGATTCCTCTGTGCTCGGGGAGAAGGCCTAAAGATCCTCGAAAAGATGATGATAATGATGATCAGACACGTATGGAATCTGTATCCTTTTCTCTCTTTTACTGATTTTAAGTTTGATCGTGAGTTCTGCTTCGTTGATGATCTCTCTAGCTACTTTGGATTTCAGTTTGAGCTGTGAGGGAGAGAGGCAAGAATCAACTGGAAACTTTGTTTTAAGAAAGTACTCAAAATGGCTTAGAGGCTGAAAGTAATTTAATGTTAAGAAATGTTTTCCGTCCTTTTCCTGCCATTTTGAGTCTGATCGGATGTATTTAGAATGAAGTTACATTTTGGCGTTGAGAACTAAATTTCCGTTTCGTCTAAAATTAGGTTTAGAACTTGAGTTCATCGCCGATGAAGGTCTTTAAATAATTCTATTGTCGATAAAAGCATAAATGCGTCCAAATTACAGGGAAAACTCACTTAGTCTATAAAAGTTTGTAGAACAATTTCCTTCTCAATCTCTTGTCTACGGGTATCACAAGATGAATAGCTTTCCATCTCTGACTTGCTAAATCAAGCGAAGTATGATAATGCTCTCGATCAAATTGCTTTTCAATGCTTTAATATGCTTTAGCTTGATAACGCTCTTGATCGCTCAGATAAATGCATGTTACTTCCAATTTGCCTGCTCTAACTTTAGAGAAGCTGCCGATTCTCCTTCACATGTCTTAACAGGATGCACAACAGCATTTTTTTGTTTCCTTGATTCTGAACCGAGTGTCGGTCTACTCAATCATTAAGAGCTACATGTCCTAGCATCTCAAGCAAGATGAATAGATTCTCAAGAGAAGTGATAAAACCGGGTGTTATTTTCAGTATCATCAGCTCGCTTTTGATTTACTAGGTTCTCAAGAGTAGTTGAGGATTCAACTCTCAAAAGTTAGGAGTGCAAATAAAGTCCCACATTATGTTGGCTAAAAAAGGAAGAAATTCATGGGATCGAAGTGAGGACAATCATCTCGATTTAAGTATGAAACAAATCGGGAAAAATCAAAAGCAATGCCAGGAGGGTGTAAGTACCTAGATAAGAATATCAGTAAGGTATTATTAAGGGTATAAGGGTAATTAGGTAGGAAGTTAGTTACTGAATCTTGTTATAAATAGGAGGGGGAGTGAGTGCATGGAGGCAATTTTATGGAGTGATCTAGGACTTGGGTGTGTGCACTCAAGAGGGAGGTTCCAAGTGCCTATATACTTAGGTTATCTTGTAGTAATTCATTTATATTTCAATATATTCCATATCTTAATTCTAGTTATGAGGTATCCTAACAGAGGGCTAATGTTGAAAGTGGACAATATTGTACCATTGTGAATATATGTAGAGGCTCCGTTGTCTTTGGTGTAAGTTGGTTTATATAACCCAATGAACTTTGAACATTTTTCTTAAGAAAAAGGGTTCTTGGAGGCTTTGTCTTCTCTAAGTTTAATTTCAAGAGACAACAAGAGTTCTAATTATTTTAAGCTGTCAATTTAGAGAATTGAATTTGAGACTTGAAGGGTATGTTTGAACATCCAGAGCCCTTAGATTAGGACACCATTGGGAGTAAGTCGAGTGCATTGAGTTTATAAGCTAATTATTTGATTATTTCAATATCAAATGCTGTGGGATCAATTGATGTTTAGGATTGAGGGTATTTGAATTACAATTTGCTGAATTACCAATTATGTCAATCAGGTGATAAGCTCTCAACAGATTGGGACAAGGCTTGGTCCAAGTTCAGAAAGCGAGGAAAAAAGACGATCTTTTCTGATTTCTCTCCAAACAAATACGTAAGCTGGAATCCGCGAAGGTCAGATTATCCATTGTCTGAAGAAGTAGATCCCATAAAAAGAACAGAGAGATCAAACCTAATGCTATGGACTAGTCCAAGATTTACTCTAGCTGGTGCAATTGTAATCGTCACATTTCTGTTGGTCTACACCATTCTTGCACCAATTAATAAGTGATTTTTGCTGGTCTATTGAACTTTCTTCTTATATTCTTCTAATGATGTTAATGATTGTAGAAAGGGAGATTCAGTTGAGGAAGGTCTGTAAATTTGTATGGAAATTGAATGGAATCTGTGTTATCTGTTTTGCTTGCTTTCTCTGGGAAAATGCCTACCTTGCACTAGATTATGCATGTTATGATTTGCTTTCTAGTCTTCATAAATTAAATTTAATAACAATTAAATCCTTATTGTGAAACAGTCTAACAAAAATAAGTGTCAGTTTTTACTTTCATTGAAGTCTAGAGATGAAGAGTACTCTTTTTAAGATATAAATTTTAAATCATAGCATATTCCTGAATGTTCAAATTTATCACTTCTAAAATAAAACTACTTTATTCCATTTTTGTTATTAACTTTCAAGTTTGTTATGAAATTTTAAATTGTTCATTTTAGTTCCATTTTTTAAATTAAAAAGAAAACAATTAATTTAGCCCTCATCTGTATTTTAATTCTAATAGATTATCACATGATTTCGAGGATGTGTACAAGAACACTGGACAAATTGGATTTTCTTAGATAGTAAGGACTAAAATAGTAAAATGGTTGTTTCTTTCAGATTAAGACATACATTAGGTTTTGGACCAATGTCTATATTTCCAAGTTTGGAGAATAGAATAGCATTTTGGTCAAACTTCACTTGAATATTTAGTGATACTTTAATAAAACTTAAATTTAGTTACTACTGCTAAATATATACTCTATATATATATATATAGTAATCCATTGGCCCATGAATGTTTGAAACATATTCAAATGTTATATTTTTTTTTTTGATGAAATTTATTATTATTCTTATTTAACCAATTTTGATAAAAAAAATAATTTCAAATGACTAAATTTATTAAAAATTACTAGAATTGGATATGTGAAAACATAAAGAGTAAATTTTGATAAATTTTAAATTATAGATACTAAAATAATATTTTAAGAAAGTAAAAAGATATTAAAGATTTGAAAATATAAAATGGAAATTTGAACCAATGCAAAAGTAGAAGAAAATTCAAAATAAGTTTTAACCCAAGTTAACCATAACTTTATTGCTGAAAAGTTCTTAGTATCCCATCTGGGTATTATTGAAATAAATAAATCTGCAGGGTCTTACAAGCCATGCTGTAAACCTGGAAGCTCCACTTAACCAAAAATTTCATAATTGATTCTTCAGACTCTTTCCCTTCGCTGCAGCACGTGCATCGCCCAATTCAACTACCATTCTTCTCTGTAGAATTTCAGTTGGCGGGATTGGCGAGACGCTTCTCTTCCTCTTCGTCCCCACCCACAGGCCACAACTAACTAAAACCCCTCCAATAATCTCCCATACCTTCAATCTCTTCTTCTTCAATGATCAAAATGGCGACGACCCATTTTTCCTTCACTTGCCTCGGCTTTCTGTTCTTTGTCTTCTTGATCTTCGCTTACACTTGAGTGATTCTTTGAGCAAATGGGGTTTCTTCTCCTGTTTCGTTTTCCAATCTTCTGTTAGTGAAAACCCAATGGAAGTGAAGAATCGTCTTGGAGAATGAGTGGTTCGAGAATCCATAGATGGGATTGAAGCAATTTGGTTTGTCTTTGTCCTGCTTTTCTTCTTTCTGAAGTTTGAGTATTTTGATTAATTGTTCCCCATTTTCCCCCTCCTTCAAGGATTTGCAGATTGGTTGGAGTTGGAGTTTTACATTTTGATGACGTCATTTTAAAGTGGGTTTTAATGCATTTCTTTTAGTATGATTATAGAGGGTTATGTTCTGGTGCCTGAATTTTTCTGTTGTTTTAATGGTTCTTCATTGTGTATTTCAGTCAATGTATTTATTATAGTGTTTAAGGAACAGTTATTACTTGTTTGGCAAACTTGTTTCAAGTGTTGAGACATTCTTTGTTGGGAGTTTTGCACTGTTCTTGCAGTCTAGGAAACTTTCAGCAAGAGTTTTTACTTGGTGGTTTATGATCTTCCTCAATGAAAAGATCCAACCTGCAACAATTATCAAACTCTCTGCCATTACTAAGTTGGATGAGGATGATAAGCATCATAAGCTTTCTTGATTGAAATCAATTCGCTGCTTTATAAATCATTTTAGGTTACTAAGAAGCAAATGTTGGATGCCTAACACCAACATGTTTGTTAGGTGTCAACATAATCCTACATTGGGTTGAGGTGGAAAAATTGAAGTTACAAGACTACTTGGATAGAAATTAATAATAAATGTATGTGGACTTAGACCAGAAATGGACAATATGGTAATATTGCAGAGATATGGGTGGCCATTGTCCTAATAGATGATGATTAGAAATGAATATTTCTTATATTGTGATCTACCATGAATTCAATGGGATAACATTTTTTCACATCTTCAATTATGTGTCATCTTATATAAAAGTTCATATATTTTAGGCTTTGTTATGCTTTGTACAGTTCAACGACGAACCTCATAAATAGCGCACACCCGCTTTCATTTCTTTATGACCGATCAACCTTTTTTCATGGTATATAGTAGTAGTTAAATCATCAAATGTTTTTTCTTGTCTAGAGCTGAAAAAACTAGTGTCATTAATTTCAATTGTGAACATAAGACAATACAATTACATTTCTCTGTGTATCATAGGTATGCAGTCTCGTTTGACAGCAAACAATGAAGAAAAGCCATTGCTTAATCATCCAGTCATGATTGTCTATTGGGATCTTTCAAGCTCCTAACTCCAAATGCTATTGGATACAATATTCTGGGAAACAATTATTTGGTCATCAAAGTTATCTTGAATATTCATAGGTGTATCATTTCTGAGAAAAACATAACTTCTCGTACATAATGGACAATAAAGCAGCAGAGAGAGTTGTTATTGCCAGACCAGTTGCTTCAAGGCCAACATGTTCCAGTTTCAAGTCATTCTCTGATATCCTTGCATGTGCCTTCAATACTTCTTCACCTAATATGTCATCCGAAACCAAGGTTGCTGCCATTAGACCAAAGACGGTGAGGTTTAAGCTGAAGGATAATCCTGCTCCATCATCCAGGGTGATTTGTTCCTCTGATATTTACTTGTATGGTTCTTTTTCCTTTTTAGAACTTTGCACCTCATGATTTGACATTCAACATTTTCAGGCCAAAATATCAGAAACGGCCCCTGGAACGAACTCTCGTTGTTCATCTGATAATCTTGCTATATCAGACAGCAATACCACTGTTTTATTCAAACCTTTGGCAAAGCATGTATCAAAAAGGACCGTCTCTCAGCTGTCACTCATTGTAAGTGGCTTCATAATTAGATTTGTTTATACATGTACTTCTATTTCTTTGCTGGTACATACTTGGGAAAAGATGCTAGCACATTGAGTTTGGTTCAGTTTATGTATTTGATGCTCTTTAAATAATGGTATATAAAGAAAGAAAGAGAAGGCTTGAGCACTTGAGAATCTACTGACTTCGCTGGCTTATCTTTTACCAGGGGAACACCAATTTGCAAAACCGTTTACTGCATCCACCAGTGGAGGTCTGTATTCAATGTCCGAATCAAGATGAAGACAAATTCCAATCTGCACTGACTTCAAATCTCTGTATTCAATGCCCGAATCAAGATAAAGACAATTTCCAATCTGCACTGACCTCAAATCTTCCCCAGAACATCACATCCACCGTTGAAAACAGTCAATCTATCGAAAGCTCAAGAGTGACATTAAGTTATAGCAAAAAGGATCCAACATCGCTTCGTCCTCAAATTAGTTGTGCTCAGCCTTCTTATGACGGATATAATTGGCGGAAATATGGGCAAAAGCAAGTTAAAGGAAGCGAGTATCCACGGAGTTATTACAAGTGCACACATCCAAGTTGTCTTGTCAAAAAGAAGGTTGAAAGATCATTGGATGGGAAGGTTGCTGAAATAGTTTACAAAGGTGAGCACAACCACCCAAAGCCTCAGCCTCTAAAGCACAACTCATCCGGGACACAAAGGGAAGGGTCGATATCAAATGGAACTACACGAGATACTAATCCGGAGTTATGGCTCAATTATCTCAATGGACGTATAGAAGGTTGTGAAAGTAGGCTTGAGAATCACATTGAAAACACTTGTCAAGGCAGAGTTACATTACCCTTCGAACCGGTTGCAATTAGAGAAGTGAATGCTGGATGTGGAATCTCTGATAATTCATGTGGTCTAAGCATAGAATGTGAAGAAGGAAGCAAGGGACTTGATTCCATGGATGATAAATTGCGAAGTAAAAGAAGGTAAGAAAAAGCTATTTCAACTATGGTCATTTTATACAAAATTTGACTCTGCCTTTCTGCTCCTATAGTTGTGAGAAGAACTTTGCATCTTAAATAAGGAAATTTTTGCAAGGGATCTTAATAGAATCCAGCATCTGAGCCTGCTTGCACGTCTGTCTTATAATTTCTTTTCCTTTTCTTTTTCCGGGTTCTTATGACCTATATTATATGTTCAATTTCCAATAAAGGGGTGGCAAAAATCCAACAAATGAAGCTGATACATCAATTGAAGATGTTAATGATCATCACGCAATGGCTCGAGGGTCCACTGGCATCGAGTTCTCTGGCAAAAGCATTCGCTGGAGAAAATATGGGCAGAAAGTTGTGAAGGGTAATCTATATCCTCGGTACGGAGTTAAAAATCTGCATTGATGTGTTCTGCATAAACTCGATTTCATTTTGATTTTTTTCCATATTCGTTATTTCAGACGATTTGTTTCCATCCTTGCGAAGTTGCCTGATATCACTGTATGCATCCTCTAATGCTAGTTACAATGGAGATTCTTCTGATCTTTTCTTTTCTTGTTTCTATAGATTTTAGTTTTTAATAACTTCCCAATGAAATTTGCTAGTCAAAAGGAGTAATATATTTCCGAGTCGATCTCACGTAAGCTTTCACCTTGCAGAAGTTACTATAGATGTACTGGCCTCAAATGCAAAGCACGCAAGTATGTCGAACGAGCATCTGAGGATCCAGATTCCTTTATCACTACTTATGAAGGAAAACACAATCATGGTATTT
This sequence comes from Benincasa hispida, assembly GCF_009727055.1. Classification (NCBI taxonomy): domain Eukaryota; kingdom Viridiplantae; phylum Streptophyta; class Magnoliopsida; order Cucurbitales; family Cucurbitaceae; genus Benincasa; species Benincasa hispida. Next base: position 60,422,685 of record NC_052359.1, read on the forward strand.
CACTCGGAACTGAAAAGCCTGTAGCTCCTGAAATGGAATAAACCAAAAAGTAGAAGCAAATGAATTGATTCAGTTGTGGAGCAGACCAAAGCCAGCATGTGGAAGTTTAAAGGAGACGTTCAAGAGCTTTTACGAACATCTGCATTGGCCTGTCATGTCGTCTTCAACGAGCAGTTCCTTTGGACTACTCTTCATTGTGCTGCTTTTAGTTTTTATGCTTCAAACCAAGTCTTTCAAGTTCCAATTCATTTTTGTTCTTAATTAATACCTTCTGTCCATTGTGATATTCATACAAGAGTTTTGAGTAAATTTTCAAGCACTTTCATCGAGTATTTTTTTTTTTTTTTTATCATTTTGTAGACATCAAACCAACATAATAATTTTATTTTTTTCTCCTCTCCTTCAATTATAGAACTCTGTGTACTTCCTTTTGAGCTTTTTATGCATATACTATTATACTATATATGTTCTTGCTTATAAGAAAATAAAATAAGTCAACTAAATCATTGCTGACATCAACTTGTCTTGGCCAGCTTTTGAAATTTTGAATCTTTATCTCATAGGTCCTTTAAAAATCAATCAAAATAATACAAGTTCATCATGTTTTCTCTCTCATATGGTTGAAATTTGAATACTTCAATAAAGAAAGAAAGAAGACAAGAAAGCTAAATCCTTTCTGGGGGAATCTTCTTGATTTGAAGCAAGAATTCCTCTTTCTTTGAATCATGTCAAATACATTTTTTAACACGAAAAATGTCTAATCTTCACATGTATTCTTGAATACCGATATTACAAATAAATAACATTGAACATTTTAAAAGGGAGGATTTCATAAATAAAAAAATAAGGAAAATTATTTATACAATATAGTAAATTTTTTTTTTTCTTTATAGAGACCGGTAGAGGTCTGTTATTGTTTATCAGTAATAGAAATTGATGAAAATCTATCATTGATACTATGTGATAGATGCTGATAGAAGTCCAATGTTTTTTTCTTTGCTATTTCTATAAATACTTTGATATTTTTCTATGTGTGAAATTATCCATTTAAGAATTTATCTATAATGAAAATTGAAAATCATAATCATATTACAATGTATACTTTAATATTCACATCCACACGTTTTTTTTTTTTTTTTTTTTTTTTTTTTTTAATTTTAAAATTTTCAACCTTCTTTGGTCAAATATAAGACATTCAATAATAAGATACTGTTGCCATCCCCTCACATTGAAATACATGCCACGTTTGTTTCAAAAAGGCAAAAAAAAAAAAAAAATTTGGTCATGTATTTTTTCTAGAGTTATTCCATTTTAATCTATGTATTTTTAAATGTATGATTTTAGTTCTTCACTTTCAATAAATTTTAAATTTAATCCATATTACTAATTCATTTTTGATTTTTTCAAATCTTTGTATTATTCATTAACATTTTCATTATAAATTTTTAAAATATATTTACGTATTATTTTGTATTGTATAAAAAATTCAAAAATTAAGATTTAAGGTTCATGGAAAGTAAAGCAAACTCGAAAGTACGATATTTTAAATGAGAAATAAATACATGCCACGTAGGTTTGTCAAATGAAGCTTCTAAGCAATATTTTAATCCAACGTGATCTCAACTACTCCGACAAAACTGGAGATGACCCATACGACACGTCGGCTGATGTAATTCAGCCCAACAAAGTCCAAAACCGACCCAACAAAATAAGAAAAGCCCAATTGAGAATCAGATTAATACGACCTCGTTTTCAACGTCCGGATATCAGCCTATAACTAATAGGGAAATTAGCGTGTATAGCTTTAAAAAATTAAAAAAATGGGAAAAAAACTCAAAAAATGGGAAAAATTCCCCCCCAAATTTTATTTTAAAGAATACATGTGTTTTATCCCTAATTTTTTAACCTCTACATTTTTCAGTCTTCGAGTTTTGAAACATAAATGTAGGTGTAATCAATTTTTAAATTTTGAAAATGTAACTTTTTTAGTCTCCTAGATTTTAAGGATAGGTTAAAAAAAATTGAGTGATTGTTTATTATACTTTTAAATAATTATATGATATTTTCAAATTAGAGAAGTAATTTTAGCCATAGAAGATAATTTCTTACCATTAATTTTAAATGGTAAGAAAGATAATTTTAGGTATCTTTTAAACCTTCTCATAACAACTCAAAGACTATAAAGATATATATTGAGAAAATTCAAAAAGTGTTTGACCACCAACTTATTTCATAAGTCGGTGTTAAATAACTCGACTTGAATAATTAACGCTGAAGAAGTTTACATATTTAAAAGGAACTTCATCTTTTACTCTTTTTCTATTTTGTGTTTTTATTAAAAAACTTCTGCCCTCTATGGTAACCATTTCTTTTTTTGTTTTTATTTTTTAAAATTAAGCATATGGATACTACTTTAACTTCCAAATTTCTTTTTTTGTTATCTATTTTTCTCCAATTATTTAAAAAATAAGTCAAATTTTGAAAATTAAAAAAGGTAATTTTTGTTTTTGAAATTTGACTAAAAATTTAACTATTGAACTTAAAGAAAGATGCAAATCATTGATGAAAAATGTTTAATTTTAAAAAACAAAAACAAAAAACTAAATGATTATCAAACGAGAAGTTCATCTTATAATCTGTAATCTAAACATAGGCTTACTAATTCTAACATAGTAATTTCGTATGAACTAATTCTAACATAGTAATTTCGTACTTCATAACTTAATTTATCGGGAAATGAACTCAATTCTTTAAGACGAAAAGAAGGCATTTAAAAATATATTTAAAAAGTTGAGGACTAAATGTATATATATCTTGGAGGGATACTAAAGTAATTTTTAGAAGAAAATATTGACGAGAGAGAGAGAGAGAGAAAGTAAACGGGAAAAGACAAAGTAAACATTTCAAGGAGACAGCTGAAGGCCATTTCTGATTTCAAGTTCCTCGGAGCTTTCTAAAGAAACTGCTGCCTTTTAAATTGATTTTGGATTTTCGCAATTTTTTTTTCATACTTTTTTCCAATCTGTTTTCCCTCTTTTTGGTTTGATGCTGCTGCGGAAGTTCATCAAACACTGCGAAAAAGGAGATTGAATTCAGCATGATTTGGATTCCTTGTTCTGGAAATTCAAACAGGAAACTCAAGTCTAAGAAATTGAAGAAGTTGGAATCTCAGAAGACTCGAGTTGATCCGATCAACGGTACGCTTATGTCTTCTTCTATTCTTTGATTCAATTTGTTTGTTCTCTGCTTGTATTTGGAATTCACTTCGTTCGGATGGATTCGGTCGAGTTTTTCGATTTCTTTCTTTGACTTTAGTTTCCGTTGAATTTGGTTAGCGATGTATGTAGTTCGTTCTTTGATTTTCAAACGAACTGCGTTTCTCTAGAGTATAAAACTAAACCAGGTTCCTGTTTAGTACAAATCGTTGGACGTCTGATTTGCATTGAGGGATTTATGGTTGCTAAACGTCCTTTTAGTAATGGTATCAACGATCCAGTTAGGCGGTACTTCAATCAGCTATCTGGTTTTCGAAATCTACTTTGAATTTTGCTCTGCATTGAAGCTGTATACTAAAATTCTTCACTACAATGGCGATTTCAAGACTGACGATTTGAATATAGCTAAAAAACTATATCGCATTGATCCAGAAATACACAATCGGATCCTGACATACTTACTTATAGAGTCCGGTAGCGAGATGTTTATCTATTTGCTAAACTGGAGTACATCATGTCCGCGAGTTTCCTTGATTTCTGTTCTTCGCTGTCAACTGATCCTCACTTGTTTTCTATTCTGTCTTTAGATTAGTTTTACAGGAGAATTTAGGCTTACTGCCATCATGTGAACCAGACCCAGTGACTGTTCTAAAATTTTGGGAATTTTCTTGTCTGATCCGTTTTTCATTTTGTAGGGAAACTAAAGACAAGTTCCTCTTTCAGTGAAACTTCCAAAGGTGGAGGATCTGATCCTATCAAGGCACAGATATTTTCCTTCCGGGAGTTGGCAGCTGCTACCAGGAATTTTAGGGCAGACTGTCTTTTGGGAGAAGGAGGTTTTGGTAGAGTTTACAAAGGAAAATTGGAAAGCATCAATCAGGTTGGTCTTGTTTAGGGGAGAAAAAGAAGATTATTTGTATAATTATCAAGGACACATGCATGATTCAAAGGCTGAAAATTTTTTATTACCCAAATATTGAACCCATTTTAGTTTGTGGTACTTCGAAAGGAAGTTGGACATTCGACTTAAAATCACTCTTTTCATTCATTGTAGGCCGTGGCAATCAAACAACTTGATCGCAATGGATTACAAGGGAACAGAGAGTTTCTTGTTGAAGTGTTGATGTTAAGCCTACTTCATCACCCAAATCTAGTTAATCTGATTGGTTATTGTGCCGATGGAGATCAAAGGCTTCTGATATATGAATATATGCCTCTAGGATCTTTAGATGACCATTTACATGGTATAGAAATTTCTACATGCCATGTATACTTCTAGTGCATAGAAAAATTCCTCTGCTTAGTCTTTGTTATCTTTTATCTGCAGACATTTCACCTGGTACAAAAGTTCTAGATTGGAATACAAGAATGAAAATAGCTGCTGGGGCAGCACGAGGATTGGAATATTTGCATGACAAAGCTAGCCCGCCGGTTATTTATCGAGATTTAAAAAGTTCCAACATTCTGCTTGATAAAGGTTATCATCCCAAACTGTCTGATTTTGGATTGGCCAAACTTGGGCCTGTTGGGGATAATACACATGTATCTACCAGAGTTATGGGTACTTACGGATATTGCGCTCCCGAATATGCAATGACCGGTCAGTTAACTCTCAAATCAGATGTTTATAGCTTTGGCGTTGTCCTTCTAGAAATCATAACAGGCAGGAAAGCAATTGATGATTCAAGAGCTGCAGGGGAGCAGAATCTTGTTTCTTGGGTACGAGATCTTACATTTACTTACCCATATCTACATATCTACATCACTCTTTGGCTTAAATAGTCTGATAATACTAGGACTCATTGTTTTTCGTTTTTATATAACTTTAGAGGTAACAGTAGTTGAAAGAATCTATCATCTTTCATATCTGGAGAAAGTTGTCCCAGAAAGTAGAAGGTATAAATAGGTTGTGTGTTTGATAACCTCTTTAGTTTAATATTTTTATCATTTTGGCCCCTATACTTTTATCTATTTTGTTTAAGTAGCAGTATAATTATCTATATTAATTATCCAGATAAATAATAAAGAGCAAGTTGAAATGAACATGACACCACAAGAAAATTAATATGACACTTTAATATATGGTTGCATAATGCCTAAATTGAACTGCCGAGATGTTAGTTTCCATGGTTCATCACATCAGGTTTTTCATATAATTTAACCATAATATCATGAACATTCACAAAAGTAACAAAATATAACAAAACAAATTACATAGACTATATCGTTAGGAACTATATCTATACATTTATATAACATTGATACCGATTAGGACACTAATCTTGTAGCACCATTACAAATGTGTTCAGTATGTGATAAATTTTAATATGTTGAAGCTTATGTTCTAATAGATTAATCATATCTGTTATAAAATTTCTCTTATTGCAGGCAAGACCATTATTTAAAGACCGTCTGAGATTTGCTCGAATGGCAGATCCAATGCTTAGAGGCCAATACCCTTCAAGGGGTTTATACCAGGCTCTTGCAATTGCAGCAATGTGTGTTCAAGAGCAGCCAAATATGCGACCTGTGATTGCCGACGTCGTCACAGCTTTATCTTATCTTGCGTCTCAGAGATATGACCCTGGTACGAACATACCCCACGACTCCCCTGGATCTACCTGTACTCCTCCAAGAACCAACAGAGATTCTGATAGGAAGCTTAATGGGGGTAGAAGATACGACAGAAATCCAACTAAACGACTATAATGATGCTCATCTTCGCTCTGTGACAAGCTTTCCAGCCATACCCGTTGGATATACTACAACGAGGAGTACCGAAGGTGATTCAAAAGCTCGATTGAATGCACTGGATGGTGCCTGCTCGATTATTTACACAAACATCATCAAGTCAGGTGCATTTCTATGCTCCATTTTGCATTTGTTTATAGAATATAGATAGAGTATATATATTTTTACTTGGTTTTTGTAAGAAAAATGTGGATTGTTATATATATAAATTCTTCCCTTCGATATTAAGTTAGGTATAATTACTTGATAAATGGACCGAATTCACGATGCGTGGTTTTTTTTTTTTTTTTTTTTTTTTTTTTTTTTCCTTCTTTAATTGAAGAGTTATTTTGTGTATTGGTACGAGAGATCTGTAAAAGTGAAGTGTTGAACTAAAACAAAATTACGTATTGGGCTGGTTTATATGGTTTGGTGCTTTATTTTATATGTTGCATTTGTTCTATCTCCCCACGTAATTGTTCCATTCAAAACAAAAGAGTTGATGGAATCAGTCGATTGCGGATTAAATATGAAATTGAAGATATAAATAAATGAGTGATATTTCATAGCTCACCTGAAATTCAAAATTTAGTTATAACTAATTCTTTTCGTCCTCTAAGAAAAAAGGACCGGCAAAACCTTTCTTCTACAAATACTTTGGATTTAGTTTCCAAAAAAAGGAAAAAAAAAAAAAAAAAAGAGAAGTATTTTGGATTTATATGTAATTCAAGACTCTGAGGCGGTACCCAAGGAGTGAAGATTTTATGATAAATCATTTTTCGGTCAACATGATATAGTAATAACATTTACTCATTTCATAAAATGAATTGCGGACTAACATTTTCACAATTAACGGGTTTGATTCGTTTCAAAATCATGTTTCAACAGAGTTATAATTGCATATACAAAACATGATTTTATTAAATGTACCTTGATATAATCAAAAGCCGTAAAAAGAAAAAAACTTGATATAATAAAAAAAAAAAAAAAACAAACAAACAAGAAAATAACATTTCAAACAATTTTCAAAATAGAAAACAATCGAAAATAAAAATGTCAGTCCAGGCAGAATTTTTTAAACAAAGCCCCCAAACCCCTCTAAAGATTTTTAAAACTTGTTTTCTCATCGTTTATCTTTTAATTAAATATAAATTTAAATACTACTTTTATTATTATTCTTTCAACTTTAGTTTATTATGATCACTACCAAAATATCTATTTTGGTCCTTATACTTCTAAAAGTGATCATTTTGATCACTTCATTTTTCATACTTATCTCATTTTCAAAGGACTAATATTGACTAAAATGAACAAAAGATGAAAGTAGACCAAAATAAATAATTTGAAAGTGAAAGTTGAAAATCCAAAGTTCAAAATGAATATTTTAAAAGCAAAGACCAAAATAAACTTAAATAAAAAAAAAGCATATGGTTCAAAGTAGTACTTAAACCTTAAAAATAAAATATTTATTATATACTAAAATGCCCGTTTTTTCAAAAACAAATTTGACGAAATAATTTTCACAAAAGGCGGGGGGGAGAGAGAAGGAAGTGAGTGTTAATAGAAGTAAAAGTACTTGTACTTGGACTGATGAAGGTTAATGGGATATTTAAGGTGAATGTTCACACAGTTGAATCCAGTATCTTTTAGTGGGTCTCCTGTGTAAAAGGTATATTTGTTCATCAAACATTAATAAAAACTTATAATTGAAAATAAATAATTTACATCGTTACATTAAATCCCCGCCTGTCCACAACACTAAAAAAAGAGGGAAAAAAAACCCTACCATATTATAATTTAAAACTACCTGAACGGGTCACTGTGTTGTTGAACTTCACTTTGAAATGAGGTTCTTCACCTAAAGAAAAAGCCTTTCCCTTCTGCTAATGTGAAGAAAACTAAAACAAAGATCCTCAAAGCTACGCCTGTCGACCCATCTGAGAATAGAAATTCAAGCTGGAAAACAAACCCGAGTTTGCTTCAGTATAGAACTAACAAGGTTGGAATTTCTGACCACTTAGTTGAGGATATACATATTAATTAGATGAGCCATACTTATGTCGACAAAATACGAAACTAAAATATCGCTAGCCACTGGTTGGTTTGATTTTCAAAAAGTTGATTTCAACTACAAAGTTGGTCAAAATCCAAACTGAACCTTCCCACTTAACACGGATTTGGGAATGACACACGTCCATTTTGAGCCAAAATTCAAGGATGAACAGCTAATAAATAATTTCGATTGAAGTATAGTCAGATTTTAACAGCATTTTATAGAAGGAAAAGATCGAAAAGTGAAAAAGTGAAGAAAATATATGTTTCTTTTAACGATGTGATACAAATGGGTGGTGTTCTGTTAACACTACTGTGTATGCATAAACGATGAGTTTCATGGCTTGGAAACTACCTTTATTTGCTTTTGATTCCATTGTGTGCCACCGTCTTCTATTCAGAAGGTTCTTCGGTCGATTTACCCTGCCAAATACAATGTAATCCATACTTAGCGGAAAATGATTTGTAATCAATACTACAAGTAGCGGAAAAACACAAACAGCGTTCGTCGTTAGTTCATTATTTTGCTTGAGTATATATGGTGTTGTGTAATTCTATGGTTAAACTAAAATTATACCTTGTTTCGATCTCGCCAGCCTAGTGCAAATGGCAGCAAACCAACCTTTCTTTGATTTTCCTGTGCAGATCCTTGATTACGCGACCTACAGAGCAGGCAAACCTTCATAAAAATGAAATCCTTAAGGGGAAGTTTGGCGTGCACAAAATGAAACATTCATAGCATTTATAAATTCTTAGTACACTATCCAGAAAACATAATATCAAGGAAAACTGATCTAGATTTTGAAAGCTTTTCCATCCCTAGTTTTTAGCATAAACAAATGCAAGACTATAAGAATTAAGAATCAATCTCATGCATGTAACATCAAATATTCTTTTAAATATCTTTCATACCCGGGAGATGCCATTGCTTTAACTTGGCCAGATTCATATTGTAATGTAGCTTCCAACATGGATTCGGCCATCACCACCCTTTTCTCCATCTCAGCAAGTGAAGCCATAGCTTTCTCGTATTTATCCTGTATTTAAATTATAGAGAAAGATAATCACAGGAAAAAAAATTCTCGACATGATTATGGTGATGACTGGATGAGCTTCAGAATTTATCAGATTAGTATTTGTTTGTATCTTGTAGTATCTACAGATAACAATCAGCACAAACCAGTAGCATGTACTTTATCAATTAAACAAACTCAAGCAATCGAGGATTCTAGGGTGCCAAAAAAAATTTGAACTTTGCTATATCAGACTCCAGCCAGTAATATCAGAGAACAAAAGATAATCTGAATAAAGACCAAACCTGAAGCATATGAACAGCATATTTCTGAGCTGCTACGTCTTGCTCGGCATTTATTCTAGCTTCCTCAGTTACTCTTTGCTCTTGTTCAACACGCATCAACAACTACAATGTAGAATGATCGAAATCAATTGTTTACAGAAGTAGTTCAACTGGTGGTTAAAATTTAAGACACAGTTAATTATTGGTTTAGGATCAGGCTTCCCCATCAGAAAGTGAATATGATGTCAGGTAACACACACCTGAAGCATTGCAACTTCTTGCTCTTTCTTCTCTGCTAGAGTTTTCTTTAGCTCAGCTACCTCTATCTCCAGTTGTTCAACCTGGAGAATATAAGCAAAATTGTAAGTATGGACAAGAAACCTAACGGAGAGTTATAGAAGCAAGTCCACTATTCACACTTCAATAAACCGAGCCTCCACTTGTGTACCTAAAAGATTATAAGTCAAAAGATAAAAGGTTCTCCATGATAAAGGGTGCAGGAGGAATCACTTTTTGCTTGGTTCTGATGAAGAAATCACTGATTTCATGGGTAACCCCTGGGGATCTAGAACATTGCAAATTAAAGAATGCAGTAGTTATTGAAGTATATCATCAGGAGAGATGCAACTTTTAGGTTAGAGCTTTTATTTAATATTTTGGGACGTCAAAAATTCTTGCAGAAAGAAAAAACGCCTATATTCAAAATTTAGACACAAGATGACTCAGGTTTTCTTTTTCATTGTAACTAGAATTGGTTCATCTTGATTGTAGTTTTCAAAATGCAATCACGACAACAACAAGCATTAGGAAGCTTTCCTCACAAACAAGAAATTTATACCCTGGCACTTAATAGTCGTCGATTATCTTGGGTAACCATTTCCATGAGTGCCGTTTCTAGCTCCTCAGCTCTGGGAAAGATTAGCAAAAGAAACAGAAGCTTCAATAACCATCTTCTTTAAAAAATCATATATAGAGTTAGTTCTACAGAAGAGGTAGGCTTGTTTTGCTAATAAGCCATAATCCATGCAATACACATTAAAAATGGAAAATATCTTGAAAAGCCCTCAAGGAAGCAATATTGAAGTAATCGTGCTGATCGGATATAATGAGTAGGAGGCGAATAAACATGGCTGGAACTCAATAAGAGAAGGTGATGCAAACTCTCAAGAAATCAGAATCATTGGATCTTTTTTCTTTTTTTTTTTTACATATTTTTTCCTAAAGTGAATATCGGTCACTCCCTCATGGAATCTGTGGTGATCACCCAGGAACCAATATAAATCCTCAGATAAGAAGAAAAGCCAAGTCCAATAAACATAGTATTATAACCTTAGAACCGCAGATCTTTTCTCCTCGAGCAACCTGCACAACTCAACCTTCAACCATACTACCTGCACAAAAGCCGCTTGTGATTAAAATTAACTCAAACGAGGGAAACCCTTAAATTTCTAGTACCATTTTATAAGCATTGCAATTGGAAATTACACTCAGTGAATTAAACGCAATAAACGATGATGAACTTCTTGGTTTATGATTATAGGNGGGGGGGAAATTAAAGAAGGCCTTCCAAATTGAAAAATACACCTATAACATGGACTTGAAGCAGACCATATGTGATGGGTGTAGATTATTAGTCAATTGGCAAATAACCTCCAGATAAATATAAATCCTACATGGAAAGGAGATGCACCAAAGATAAATGGATAACATTTTAACTTGACAAGTCCTTGTGAAATAAATATCATGACACAAGAAATATCAAATCTCTAAGAGCTCCTACAAATGTTCCTAAAGGATCCACATTCTAAAATTACAAGGGACGAGACTCTCCTCAAGTGCAGATTGAAGCTAATCGCTAACAATCACAATCAAGTTATTTATTGAAGCACACATCCTTTTTGTTGTATCATTAACCTTCAGAATGAAGGAAGCTTGAAATAAATATCAGCAAACAGATATTTGGGGACACCAAATTACCAATGAGAAAGATAGTTACTTGTTCTTGAAGGTCTGGGACTGACTCTGTTTCTGAATCACCGGCTAATCCATTAAGGAAGTCATCAAGATTAGGGGTGCAGGGTTCTACATCGGCTCCTGCAGCTGTCTTTTTCCTCTCTACAGGTGATCCAGGATCATGCTTGAAACTATAAAGCTTGGAAGCTAGCCCTTTGGAGTCCTTCCAAACCCGACCCTTCTTTGTTCTTTCTTCAATTACAGCTAGTACAGATGGCCGGAGCTTTTCTCTCAACTCTACTAGTCTTACTTCAGTTACAGTCAGAAAGCCCATGCAAGCAGTCAACACAAGCTGGCTACTATCGAATGTGGAACCAGCAAGGGATTGTAACAGAGTTATGGCATCCCCCGCATCTTTTGTAGTAACTAGTGCAGGACCTGAAGGAAGAGAAATATAATAGAAGTATTATACTACACCCTCTTCTCATGCATCTGCGAATTGATAAAAATTGCAGTCAATATTTTTTTACAATACCAAAGTACCATATAATTCCATCAATGCAAGTGCTGTCCGGAACAGCATGACCCTGTTGCCTTCAAACAGAAGCACATCCCAAACTCGGAGTACTGTCAAGAGCAACACTTTGAAAATAAGTTATGCAAAACCATGAAATCATCTGGTCAACCTAGAATCCAAATATTAATAGAAAATAAACAGCAATCTCAAAAACAATAATAAAAGAAACCCACCACTCTCCCACGGAAGCATATTTACAAAAATGGAAAGGAACCAAGGTCCTGTGATCCATGCCACTTGAACTCCCAAGTAATCCAAATGTTTAACTGCATCAGAAATATCAACAAATGAGCAAACTGACCCTGACGTCTCGTAGTGAAAATACATGCCAGAGAAAAATGAAAGATGTGGAAAAAGATAAAATGCATGACCCAATTTAGGAAATCTTTCACGCATTAATTCCTCGAAAACAAGCTGGTCCACCTGACAAGAGAAACAATATTGAAGAGATTAATATAAAAACCAAGTAGGCCAGCACAATTCAAATGAGGTACAAATTAGCAGAGCAGATTTTCTACACGTGAAATGAAGATCTTGGCTATTTTATTTCAATTGTAACCTACATAGGAAGCACGAGCTTGGATATAGGATATATTACAGAAAAAAAAAATGTAGCTTCTTAAAAAAAGTAGAATATATGTCGGGTTATATTGTATATGTATAAATTTTAGATTACCAAACTATAACGCCATGCCTTATATACTACATAAGTACATGATTAAATGAAGTTAAAAACCACATAATTATGTATGAAGTAAAAGTCTGGAAAACAGTAGAAGATGCCTTTGGTTGGGTGCCATAATGTTACTCTTATTTTTATAACATCAAAACTCTGAACTCCCAAATGTTTATTGAAACTTGTGAAATATTTAAAATTCAACCATTCTGGCCACCGAGGTGTTTTCAACACACGGCCTTTTCTTTCTTAAGTTCAACAAGAATTGCCTGTGGGAGGCTTCAAATCTAAGCTCTTGATTCAGGCAATATGCCTAAACTTAAGTAGCAAAACACGAACACAACACGTCATAGACACAACTGCATGCCATTTTCTGAAAATGTAGGACAGAGTCACGTTGAGGAAACATTATTTTTTTTGTTTTATTAGATAATATTAAAAGACCAAACACAAAATACTTGATCTTTTATTACCAACTATTGAAAATAATTAAAATAAAAAAAAAACGTGAATAAAGATTTAAATAGCTATTGAATTTAGTTTAAAATTTAAATGGTACACATAAAACCCAGTAAGCCACATGAGCCTAAACCCCCAAAAACAGAAGTCAAACACACGAAAAAATGAAACTTTCATTGATGTAATGAAAACTGAAAAAAGACTAAGCTCAACCCCCCAATTCTCCTTTCCCTCCACCTCTCCCTTCATTCGATTCCCTCCCTATACCTCCAATAGACTTTGCCACCACCAACTGATTGAAGGATTTGAGTTTTTGATGTACCATTTAAATGTTACTATGACATATGTCGTGTCCATAGCGTGTCCACCACGTGTTTGAGACTAAATAATAATAATGAAAAAAGGTGACACGTAATTCACGTGTTAGACATGAGTCTGGAGAATGTTCAAAGGTATCCGTGTCCAACACATGTCTATGTTTTCTTGAACCTGTTAAAGTAAGCTTAGGTTGGCAACCCATGACCCGATTTTACCACTGAGCATAGAAGATTTGAGAATATTTCAAGGTTACAATGAAATGCTAACATCTAATTTCGTGTGTGAGATGAGGATGAATCTCTTGTCAAATACATGAATTGCCAACTTCATGATCCATATTCAAATACATTGGCTCAATCACGTTTATACTTATTGTCCCCAAAACTAAGTGAAAAACACACACAAAAAAAGGTTTCACTCTACACTTAAGTCACGTATTAAACAACTGAAAATTATAGCTGATAATCACACCAATGCTAACTAAAGCCTAAAGACTTCGAAGCAATAGCTTAAAAAAGCAAAATAATGAAACAATTATGAATTCTTAAGCAATACCTGTGATTCTATCATTTCCTCGGTGTAATATCCATCAAAATAGTCATCTATTATTCCAACCAGAGTCCTGAAAATTTTTTGTAATTAGTTCACCCATGATATCTTTAGGCACCAAATCACATTAGCATGTAAATGAAGAGATGATCTTAGAGGGACACAGACATTCAATTGTAGTTGCCTCCTAAAATCAGATTGAGAACTTGTGCTTTTGCTTAAAACTACCTCTCAGGTGCATTCATTTGCAACTTGCAAGTTCCATGTAATAAAAGAACATATATAATATCGGATTTACATTTAAAAAGCATTGGTTTACATCAGTTGATTAAGAACTCTAGAGTCTACCTAACAAAAATAAGTAAATAAAGTTATAAACAGAGAAGAATAAAGATTATGCATCTGAAACACCTCAAACAAGTACGCTCAAACAGGTAAACGAGAATCTATTTAGAGCACATCATTTAAAAAGTAATGTGAGAAGAAAGTTTCTGGTATCAATTACCAAAAGGCATTCTCCTCGGGCATGAGAAGTAGTAATATGCCCGCAAAGAAATTCATTGCCTGCATCATTTTGGAAAGAAGAAAATATTAAGTAAAAAAAAATTAATCATAATGCTAACACCTACTACTACTAATAATAAAATAATAATAGTAAAGGAATAAAATAAGGCTACAAACAAATTTCATTCAAGAAATAAAAAATTAAAGAATAAACTTCCCAATATATACAGCAATAGAAAAATGTACAAACAAACATCCAAAACACCTAAATTGGTCAAACAATATATAATGTCAACAGAATGCAAATTGTTTCGGTTATTGCTTAACATTTTTCTATCGTGTTCAAGCATTGCAATGTGTCACCAAAAGCTTAATGATAACACTCACAAAGACTAGTCGTATCTTGTGGATATTTTTTATTTTATTTCATAAACGTACACTGATGAATATCAATATGTTAAGTTTCTCTTTGCTTGCCAAGTGGGACTTGTAACACATGAATTACCTGACAGTAACCAACAGAGGGATTGTGAAGAGCGTATGCTAAAAGTAAACGCCTCAAGGAGTCTCTACCATTCTCATCCAGGGCAGGATGACCAGGAAATGTTCGTGGTATATCCTGCAAGCAAAAAGCAAGAATTACAGCACCGTCTTTGCCAAAATGCAAAATAAGGAAAAAGAAGTAGCACCTACAAATTAAAAAGATTGAATGATAAAGTCCAAGGCGCATGCATCTAATGACCTTCTCAATCTGTTTTTTCAATTTTATTGGTACACCAGATGGGATATTGTTCTCATTATCTGCACTACAATTAGTTTCTTGATCCAACAAATCCTGGTAATATTTCTCGATTCGACGGGTCTTTACACCTACAAAGGCTTGCCACACCTGTAAGGTATTATTAGAGCTACAAAAATCTTTCTAAGAAAGGAGCTTGAGATAAGTCAAAATTCCAACTTTACCTCTCCCCTCAGATCTTTAGGCAACCCCCCACGAACAAGGCATTCTAATTCTTCCTTCCATGTAAACAAGTGAGCTTGTGAAACTCCATCACCCACAATGCCATCTCTCCGGGAGGGCTTCATGCTGTTAGAAATGCATTCATCCACCCTACTTTCTGCCCCAGTAGCAGATGGGCTACGATTCAGTGATCCACTAAAGCAAGCTTCCTCATCTTCAGAGTTTGCCACAGATGTTCCTTCTAAAGATTCTGCCTCCTCTAGCGGTGGAAGATGATCTCCACCATTAATTGTCTTTTCATCTTTCATAATCTTCTTTTTAACACGAGAGCTCATCATAATCTCAATGGCATTTAGAGATGGCCTAGTTTGACACCAAGTCTGAACAACACGTTTTTGTGTTTCAATTGGAGGCTCTAATAGTTTTGTAGGACCACTATCTGTTGTGTCAACAGAATCAGATTTTGAGCCAGTTGAGTCATTCCCTGTGCTACTCCTCCCCGATTTGGTTTCTTCTTGATGCTCGGTAGGTTCAGACTGCAGTGTATTTTCCTCGAGAGGACAAACTTGAAATGATATAGCTACTCGATCAAGAAAGTTCTTCCACTTATCACACCTTTCCTCTTCCTCCTCCTGATACCATAAATGTTAAAATTGCGAGCTTAGATAAAATTATTGGAGAACTTCTTGAGCTTAGGTTGTGTCCACCATAAAAGATATATATACATATATAGATAGATAGATAGATAGATAAATATTTTAAAAAAGGGTAAACTTTCTAGCACATGTTAGTCTCCCAGACCCAAACAAGACATGGATTTAGCTAGCTGCCTATTACTGCATCCCCAAACTCAATTTCGTAGACCATAACTTCTTGTATACATATATATATATATAAAGGGTAAACTTTCTAGCACGTGCTGCAGTCTCCCAGACCCAAACAAGACATGGATTTAGCTAGCTGCCTATTACTACATCCCCAAACTCAATTTCGTAGACCATGACTTCTTGTATACATATATATATACATATATAAAGGGTAAACTTTCTAGCACATGCTGCAGTCTCCCAGACCCAAACAAGACATGGATTTAGCTAGCTGCCTATTGCTGCATTCCCAAACTCAATTTCGTAGACCATAACTTCTTGCAGAAACCAATTAATCATAATAATAAGTCCTTTAATATCAAAATTTACATACCACATGCCTCTTTTAACCAAAAGATCAAAGGAAAGAACTAAGATGTTAAAACAATACCTTGTAAATGTTAGCATACTCTCTATATCTATGAGTGTGTTGAGGTCTCAGAGCAAATCCATAGGCATCCCTGCTCCCATAGAAAATTTGTTGATTACGAGTGAGCAGATGTAAATAATACACCCGATTCAAATCTCAAGGAATACAGACAACTTTTTTTTTCAAAAAAGAAAAATAGAAAATTAAAGATCGCCGAAACTGAATTTGTAAAATATTTACAAAATGCACAATTAAGTCTGAAGGATCGTTACCAAAAGCCTACCCAATATACCGACCCACCTGGAATCTACCTCCAATAAGCGCTTGCTCAACAAGGACAACAACATGCTTCAAAAAAACTTGCAGTTCTACTACCCATAGTTATAGGATGCATCACGCCGGACTCAGAATCATTCTATTCCATTCCTCAGTGCATCCCTAACACTAGCATTTACTCAACAATGTGCATTCTCGCTGAATCTAACGTCACTAGTAACTACTCCTAACTGAAGTATCAATAAATTCGAACCAGAAAACACACACAATCCTAATCCATCTTTACCAGCAATGTCATTGAACATAAACAATAGAATCTAAGACGGTAAGAACTAGAATTCGTCAAAGTTCAATTGTACGAAACTTCAGCAATCGAGGACACGTAGAGGCAGAGCATGAAAATGAAAGGAATTAAACCGTCGACAAGTAACATATTCGCTTCATTTTTTCTTTCTTTTTTAATTTAATTTCAATATTACCTTCTCGGCTCGAGAATGTGGAGCATGTGAATGCTCCTCTCCGCCATTAGCGGGTGGAGAAGGTCGGCAAGATTTCGGGATTTTCTCTACGAATATGGAGGATCCTCAAATGGAACTTGATCTTCGCTAACAGATCGGTTTCTTCGGTCTCTTCTTCTTTCTCTCTCTAAAGCTCTGAAAAAAATTCATGGCGCGAAGATGGAAATGGACGGCGTTACAGCGTTCATCAGGAGATGCGTTACTGTACGGAGGGTTTTGCTAACGTTACACTGTGCCCTTATACGAGACATAAAACAGACAAATCAAAAGCTTGAACTTTTATAGAATGCCACGTGTCGGGTTCTAGTGCCTTGAAAATCTTTGACCGAATAATAGTATATGTTTAATTAATTAACCGGTTTAAACTTTATTTCGATATCTGGGCATTAATTATGGATGTTATATGAAAAGGGTAGGTTATAAATCCTTTTATCATAAATATTACGATAATAAATACCTGTTATATGTTCATACTTAGCATTCATATATCATGTGCCATATCTTCATTTTTGCAAGTGTTATCTACGTGTATCAAGATTATACACGGTTAATGTGATCCACCTCTTACTTGTCAAATTATCCGTATTTAGTAGGTTTTATAAGACACGCATATTGCTAAGAAATCCAAAAGGCTGGAAGGAAATTTCCATATTTTCACATTTCATATCATTTCTTTATTTAATTTAATTATTTAGTTATTTA
This sequence comes from Benincasa hispida, assembly GCF_009727055.1. NCBI lineage: Eukaryota > Viridiplantae > Streptophyta > Magnoliopsida > Cucurbitales > Cucurbitaceae > Benincasa > Benincasa hispida. The sequence continues at coordinate 60,440,708 of NC_052359.1, forward strand.
TTTTATTTTAAATATATTATATTTTCTCCATATCTGGATTTTCATTGTGCTCCTCAAATTCACAACACGTTATCAACACGAGCTCTTGTCGTTTCCCCGTTGAAGGTAGGTCCTAAAGGTATGTTGTTTTTCTCCTCTTCATTATAATTAATGTTTAATGTTATTTTGCATATTTAATATTTATTAAATTTTTAATATAAATACAATATTTTGTGACAAAATTACTATAACAAACCTTACAAAATTAGGATTCGTAGTCCTTGACATTAATGACAATAGTTATTTGTCATGGGTGCTCGATACCAAAATTCACCTAGATGCTATGAACTTAAGGAAACAATTAAAGAAGGAAATATGACATCTAGTCAGGACAAAGCAAAAGCTATGATTTCCCTTCGTCATCATCTTCACGAGGAATTGAAAATTGAGTATTTTACAATAAAATATCCATATATCTTGTGAAAAAATTTGAAAGAAAGATATAATCATCAAAAAGTAGTTATTCTTCCCAAAGCTCGTTATGAGTGAATGCATTTGAGGCTACAATATTTTAAATCAGGCGTGTTTGGGACTAAATACTAATTCAAAACCTCCAATTAACTACAGTCAACACTATTTCAAAACATCCATTTGCTACCGTATTTACTATTTAATGTAGTTTTTACTATTTAACATTCATAATTTTTTTTTATTCTTTGCTACAACGTTTACTATTTTATTATCAACTAAAATAGTTTACACCTAAAACATATACTATTATAACCTAAACTAAAATAATATACGCACCAAACACAAATTATTATAATCCAACTATAATAACCCAAGACTGTAATAACAATTTTTTTGCCCTAAACGCCTCCTAAGTTATTACAATTCTACATAATTTAAAATCAGATCGAAATTATTGTTATGCGAGAGAAAATTATTGATGTTGATATGTTAGATGAGACATTTTCAACATTTCATGTCTCGAATATGCTCACGCAGCAGCAATATCGAGAGAAAGGTTTTAAACAATATTCTAAACTAATTTCATGTCTTCTCGTGGTCGAACAAAATAATGAGTTATTGATGAAGAACTACGAACCTCGACCAATTGAAACAATACCATTCTTTCAAGTGAATGCTACGAATGTTAATAATCGTGGTTGAGGTCGTGGTCGTGGCAGAGGAAGAAATAATTATTATTTTCATGGTAGTTGTTATAATCATTCAAATTTCAAAAGAACCACACAAAATGATGATCATAAAGGAAAAATTCCACAAGATAAGAGTTCAAAAAATGTTAAAAACAAATGCTTCTGATGCGGAATGACTAAGCATTGGTCATATACTTGTTATACATCAAAACACTTAGTTGATCTCTATCAAGCCTCCCCGAAGGAAAAAGGGAAAAATATGGAAGCAAATTTTGCATTTCAAGATAATGACATATTTGACTCATCTCATATGATAAATTTGGTTGTGACGAACTTCTTTGAATCTCCTGAAGAGAAAATCGACACAGTTGATGGAACATTAAGTGTTTCTTTTGATTTTGAAAATATGACTTGATGTTGTTGTTTTTCTTATCCATATTAATGTTTTTTTCCTCTTAATAAATATTAATTTTTGTATAATCCAAATATTGTTTTTCTTATTGTAATTTTTTTTAATGAAGAAACCTATATCATTTTCATATGTTGGGTGATTAAAAAATAAGCAAAGTAGATCTATGTTTTGCAAACAGTGGAACTACACACACCATACTTCTAAGTAAAAAATATTTTTTTCAAATTAACAATGCTGAAAGCAAAAGTAAATACAAAATTAGGTTATGCAAACGTGGTTGAAGAATTTGGAAAAACAAATAATTTTTTGCCCAAAAAAACAAAATTTACAATTGACAGTACATTGTTCTTTAGTCAATCAAAGATAAATCTATTTGGTTTTAAAGATATACTTTGCAATGGTTATCATATCGAGACTGATAATAAAAATAATGTGGAATATCTATATATTATCTCTACTGTCTCAAATGAAAAACATATATTAGAAAAGTTGCATGTTTTATCTTCTGGATTATATTATACTCATATACGAGTAATTGAAATATATGCAACAATGAATTTGAAGTTCATGAATCCAGAAATATTTACAATTTGGAATGACCGATTAGGTCATCTATGATCTATAATGATGAGGAGAATTATTGAGAATTCACATGGATATCCATTGAAAAGCCAGAAGATTCTTCAATCTAATTAATTATAATATGATGCTTGTGAAAGAACCTTAAGGTCCACTATAGAAGCGAGGATTGGTCCCAAAAATATTTTCACAGAATAGCAAATTTTATAAAACCAAAATTATGCAGCACAACAAAAAATAATTTACAACATGCATAGAAAAAACAAGGAGAAGGGTTAAAACCGTGACTTACCCTCACTACAAGAAAAATAGCTTTCAGTGGCGAGTAAAACGTGTTGCTAAAAGTAGAAAAAAAAATGTCGCTAAAAGTATTAGAAACGCATAGAGGCATGTCGCTGTGAATGTCGCGGTAGCCGTGTAGTCGAAAGTTTCAGTGACATACTTACTACGCGCCGCTAAAACGTGACTTTTACTAATGTTATCGCATTACTAAAAGCGTACTTTTAGCAACACTCGTTTTGTCGCTATTTGTGTTATACAACGATATTGAAAATTCATCTTTAAAAGTTAAGTTTTAGCAACATATAAGATTGTTGCTAAATGTGGATCAATGGTCATTGCAAGTATATTTTGCAACATATGTAAATGTCGTTAAAGGTATTTTTTTAATTTAAAAAATAATATTCAATTTAATATAAGATATTTATATACACAACTTTCAACAAATATAATAATTAACTAATTTACTTTAACAAAAGTAATATAATTATTCGTCCCATCACAAACTATATTCAACTTATAAAGATAAACAAAATTGGTAACTATAATAAGCACAAGACTCTAAAACCTTAAAATTAACCATAAATAATTATCTTTTTGAGCTTAAATACTTCATGAAGTCTCATCGTCAGTTTCACCACACTTAGTTTTTTTCCAAGGAAGGCGTTAGCATCACCACACCCAACTTGAACTCAAGTGTCTTCTTCCTTCCATCCTAAATGTTTTCAAAATAAGAGGAAAGACTAATAAATCCCAAATTCATTTGACAAAATGCATAAACATAAACATAAACACAACAATACACATAAATGATTCAACATAAACTCAATAAGTTAATGATACTCATGAACTTAATAGAAAACACAACAAACTAGAATTTGGCAAAATATATAAACATAAACAAAAAAGACTTATAAACACATACAACTCAATGGAAACCACAAACAAACTTAACAACAAATTTACTTGGAAAACTTACCAAAAATGATTTGAGACCTTGCTAAAAAGTATGAATAAGTTTGAAATGAATCCAAAGTTTGGAACTAGACTGCACCTACAGCAAAGATTTTCAAATTTTTGGGACAATTTAAAATATTTTAAACAAGTTGGAATGAGTTCCAAATGAACTGATACTTATTAAGCATAACCAAATAGCCCTGATACCATTATGGTAGTTGTGAGAATAAACTTACTCCTACAAACTTGAAGGCATTAAAGTGATTTTAACAAACAATTATAAAAGCATACACTAAATATCAATGTTAACCATAACATAACATGTTTTGGTTGATCACAATCCAATCAATTGAACCCTTCTAGTTTCCACAATTTTTTAATTAGATCCTACGACAATAACCAAAATTAATTTTAATCTTTGGGTTCAAACTCCTAGATACTCAATCATGCATGCCAAAAATCACCAACAAAACTTAATAACTTAATTTGTAGAAATTACTCTCAACTCGTAAGAGTTGTAAAGCCTTAAATCTTACCAAAATCCATGGAAGTTAACCTTTACAGGTGTCGGACAACCCGCTTCTGTGCCCAAAAATCTCCTGAAAATTAGTGGTGGATCCAAATTCAACTCCAAACTTGAAATAAGCTTCCAATCTAAACATAACCATAATTAAAGGTTCCAAAGCTAAATTTCTAGCAACCAAATTGAATCTAAAGAGTTTCAAAATTTTAAATACTTACTAGGAACGTGCCAAAACACTTCGAGTCTTGTTAGACAGCGACCTAAAACACCCTTAAAACCCCATTTTACAAATCGAAATTCAATGGGTAATAACCAAGTAATGCCAAAATTCCATGGGCATCCAAGATTTTCCAAAGAAATCCTTAAAACTCACCTAAAACAACCATACCTTACTTAAAAACCCATAGATCAACGACAACACATGATGAAAACAGCGATGATGTGACTAGATCTGGGCGTGAACAGAGTGGCGAGAGTAATCACAAATAGATTAACAGTGGCATGATCTGCAACAGCCATCATGAAGACCAACAAATTTTCTTCCATGCCTGAATGTCGGTGACCAACGATGATTGGCGGAGCTTCAACTGGACGGTCATGGCGGTTGCGACAATCAGAGGCGGTGGTTGGCACTTGATAACGGGTAGAAATGCACGTTATCATAGTGCTAAGTTCTTAAACAATATTGGATTGCGTTGATGAAATATGCTAAATTGCGTCCATTAAGCATAAATTCTATAATATTGCGGTCGCGTGCGTTCAACGCATTAAAACAATTTATTTTTGTATTTTTGTGCAGAATATGCGTTAACGCAATGCAAAGATTGTGATCATAGGAATTCATTGGTCGAGCGCAACTTCAACGCAAAGCCCGTGCTCGCAAACATTTGCCCGAGAAGGATCGCCGCAACTTGTTCAGCGCAACATGGTGGGCGCATCCGGGTGAAAGGATAATTAAGAGCGATGAGACAGAAAGCTGATGACAGTCGAATTCAAATTAAGTTGACAGTCGATAACGGTCACAAAATACATTCAGCTTTATCGGTAACAATTATCCGGCGCATCAGTCAGGAATTAAAGTTGTCCCATCAATACAACCAGGAGAGAAAAGTCGCCTTTCACCATGGATACTCTATAAATACCAAGGGCATTCTTCAGAGAAGGGGTTGGCGAGTTAACCAGTTGATTAGTTCACGCCTCTGTCCATAGTTTTCCTTTCTATTTTAAGGTGGAGCAAGAGAAGAGTGGTGGTGCCGGAGATCGTTCAGGGCAACTCGAGAGAGAACCTTGGGGCGTAAGAGCAGAGAGCGAGATTATCTTTAGAGCACGAGTAGAAACAGTATAAACGCCTGACAGCAAGAAATTGCTACCAGGCTCTTTATTATACTTGCATTGTTATTTTGTACTTCATCTTCATATCTATTCAATGGAAGTTCTATTTCTACATCTGCTCACTCTCGTAATACGCATGAGTAGCTAAACTAGTCGAATGGGTTGAGAAGAACTAAGCTAACATGACCTAGGAAGTTCTTTGCTTGCGATTTTCTTGTTTTATGTTGTGCAAAATACCCTTTAGAGCTACTCGAGAGAGAGCCTAAAGAAAGAACCTAATGTCTCGAGAGAGCTAGGTTAGAATCTGGATTCGAGAGAGAGCAAGATTATGCTTAATAAACAAGAGATGGGGACTTAGAGATAAACTCTGTTTGTCAACTTGCATTGCATGCATTCTAGAGATGGGAATGATATTATGTGGTCGCATATTTGTGTGGACGTCATGTTGTCATCGCATAAATAGAAACAGAGGTTTATGTGAAAACCCTGTAGACTTATCGCATATATCGCATGCGTTCTAGCCTTAGAAGCCATGGTATTCGCACCGAGAGGTGGTTTACTATTGTATGCATGTTGCATGATCGCAAGCATGAACGCATTCTAGGGAGTGTTAGCCGAAACCCTTCTCAACCCGTTCATCGCATATTCATCACATTTCCTGTTTACCAACTCTTTTCAAACTCCGTCGCATTTGTTATTTATTTTTCATCAACGCAAACAACAAATCCAACAATTTATTTATTTAACCGGTTACCGCAAAATCTTCATAAAAATCACCAACGCAATTTATTTTCACAAGCTCATGTGTTCAACCCTGAACTTATCAGGAAACTCAGAGGAATTTACACTTGAATTCCGTTGGGGAACTTGAGTGCACAATGCAAATCCATCAACGCATATCATCCATATTTCCACTTCATAAATACGAGCATTAAGTTTTTGCCGTCGTTGCCGGGGACTTCGGCAAGATAGTTTGCTAACGGTAATTTTTTTTATTTCTTTGCAGAACTCTCAATCTCTGGCGAATTACGACCCAACAGCAACCACAATCAGACAAAGAAGAGATGGCGGAGCAGCCTGGAAATGGAGCACCAAATGATAATAATATCATGGTGAATCCGATTCTGTAGGAAAACGATCGCAATAGGCTCATTAGGGACTATGCATTGCCAAACCTCTATGATTTCTCTCTGGGAATCATGAGGCCTGCCCTCGACGGAAGCAGATTCGAAATGAAACTGATGATACTATAGATGATCCAAACTGCAGGTCAATTTAGAGGAAGGCGTAGCGAGGACCCGCACGCTCACCTCCGAAGTTTTATTGAAATTTGCAATACTTTTGTGTTCCCGAACATCTCTGCTGAAGAAGTTCGTTTAATGTTGTTCCCATTTTCTCTCTGTGATTAGGCTAGGAAATGGGCATATTCACTCGAACCAGAAGAGATCACTTCTTGGGAGCAGGTAGTGGAGAAATTTATGAAGAAGTATTTTCCACCTACCGAGAACGCAAGACGAAGGAAACTGATTACAAATTTTGAACAAGATATGGGCGAATCGCTAAGCGATGCTTAGACGAGGTTTAAAAGGTTGGTCCAGGATTGTCCGTATAATGGGTTACCAGACTGCCTTCAAATGGAGATTTTCTATCATGGTTTGAATCCCGCTTCGCAGACCACTACCAACAGGGTAGCCGTTGGTGGTCTGCTAGACAAAACTTATGATGAGGCGAAGAATATCCTGAATCGCATCTCCAAGAACCATGAAGACTGAGAGAGAGTGACCAGATATTGAGACTTAAAGACTCTGACGCAAAGAATGGTATTATTACTTCATTATAAAACCAAATGACCGCAATGATGAATTTGATCCAAGGAATGGCGATCAGCAGCCCAACACTGCAAGGTGGGCAAATCAACACAATCGGTTAGAACACTGCAAGGCGTGCGACTTGTGGTGATGGGCATGCGATGGAAGATTGCCCACAAAATCCAATATTTGTCTACTTTGTGAAAAATAATCCCTTTTCAAATACCTACAACCCCAGGTGGAGAAACCACCCCAATTTTGCTTAGAAGAATCAATAATAAAATTTTCAACCTGTTGCGCAAAAAGAAGGGCCATCAGGATTCTTTCAACGCAACAATGGTCAACCAAGCAATCAAGCAAGTAGCTCACAACAACCACCGCAATCTTCTTCTTTGGAGAGCCTATTGAAGCAATATATAGAGAAAAACGAGACGGTGCTTCAAAGTTAGGCCACCTCCATCCACAATCTTGAATTACAGATGGGCCAAATTGCGAATAAGCTGAAAAGTAGACCGCAAGGGTGTTGCCAAGTTCAACCGAACTTCCACGCAACTCGGGGGGATAAGGAAGGAGCAATGCCAGGTTGTGACATTGCGCAGTGGAAAGATTGTGGAGGGAGAAAAGAAGGAGCATAGTAGAACAACTTCCATTACAGCTGAACCTGAGATTGCGGTAACACGAAAAGAAGAAAAAGAAGAATAAGTAGTAGAACCGGAGGTTGCATCGACCTTGAAGCCTAATGAAACAGGAACCGTGAAAGTTCAGTTATCACCTTTCCTTCATAGACTAAGGAAGGAGAAAAACGAAGAGGTACAGTACCAACACTTCTTATCTATGTTAAAACAATTACATGTTAACATTCCTTTCAGTGAAACGATTGAGGAAATGTCTGCCTATGCCAAGTTTCTAAAGGATATGGTAACTAAGAAGAGGAGAGCTGGAAAATTTGCCACGGTGGCATTAACGCAAAGTTCCAAATCCATAATTCCACCGGAGATGAGCGATCCTGGGAGCTTTACTATTCCTTGCTCCATAGGATGACTTTATATTGGGCAAGCCCTGTGTGATTTGGGAGCCAGCATAAATTTGATGTCGCTATCAATTTTTAGACAATCACCACTATTGTGTGCATGTTGCATGATCGCAAGCATGAACGCATTCTAGGGAGTATTAAACCCTTCTCAACCCGTTCACCGCATATTCATCGTATTTCCCGTTTATCAACTCTTTTCAAACTCCGCCGCATTTGTTATTTATTTTTCATCAACGTAAACAACAAACCCAACAATTTATTTATTTAACTGGTTACCGACATAAAAATCACCAACGCAATCTATTTTCACAATTCCCTGTGTTCGACCCTGGACTTACGAGGAAACTTAGAGGAATTTACACTTGAATTCCACTGGGGAAACTTGAGTGCACAACAAAAATCCATCAGTGCATATCATCCATATTTTCCCTTCATAAATACGAGCATCACCACTCGAGAATGGAAAGGGGGAGATGGGTTCGGAGGTGGCCATGGTGGTTCCCAGGCAATGATGGGTTCCCACGTGAAAACAGAAGGAGATGGGTTCGGAGGGGAGCCTGCATGCGCTAAGCGAGGGAGGAGGTTGGAGAAAATGGAAAGGGGAAAGGTTTCAAGGAAGGGGAAAATGAAAAGGGAGAGGGGAGAACAAAATGGGAAAGAGAGGGAGCTAAAAAATAGGGGGTGAACGGTGGAGGGAAACAAAAGGGCTGAAAATTTGCCCTAGTTTATAAAATTTTGTGCATTTTTAGTAACACTATACTATGTTGCTAAAAGTTATAAATATTTAATGGCATGAATTGACACGTTGCAGAATCTTTTAGTGACACAATTTTAAGTCGCGTCGCCGATAATAATATTTTGTGGCATTTTTTTAATACGTCGCTATAAATCAACTTTTACCAATGAAAATTGTTATGTCACTAAAAAAAATGTCACTATTTTTTTTTTCCTTGTAGTGCCTTGAAGAACTGTTCTTCACGAAAGCCTCATGTCTAGCCAAAATGATCACGAACAATCACGATCCAAGATGGCCACAACCACAAAATCTTCCTCAATATTCTCAATAGGGAAGAGAATTCTCAAGAGTTGTGTGGACTCTGAGTTTTGGGAGAGGGAGGAAAGATTATAAAGGGGAAATTTTCTTCTATGTGAATGTTGGTTAATACAAAGAGATCGATTACTTTTGTAAAATCTTCCTTGTGAAGAAGATGATAGGTCTACTAAAAAAAACCACCCATACCACCCACATAATACTGAGAGAGAACAGAGGGGGATGGAACTCCCTCCCATATTGATTTTAAAAAATTAATGTAACAATATAAAAAACAATTTAATAAATAACAAATTATTTAATAAATTATTATATATATCTATATATGTTATACCAAATATAATACATAACTTGTAGTTTTTATATTGTATTAAATACAATATAACCTATAGTTTTAACTCTCTCAATCATTTGTGGTATTTAATATAGATCACATTTATATTAAATTGATTACATGAATCTCATCCATATAACTCGTATTTGAATCATATTCAAATATTTATTTCCTCTAAAAATAAACTTTATATTATAATGTATCAATACATTATATTAATTTTATCATATATAATTAAGTTAAATTGATTATATCACATATAATTAATTCCCTCAATTAATTTGAACAATTCAAATTAGTCCAAAATTGATTCTCAATAATTCATGTTGAGTTACAAAGGGGACCTTATGAACATGTAGATTGAAGCTCCAATGGTACTTGAATAATTAATTAAACTCCTTTAATTAAATGATCCAACATTTATTAACTGTTGGTTACTCCACTAAAGACCGACAACTACACTCTTCGTACTACAGATATATTTCTGTGTCTATTGAATATAACCAGTCAACAGTTCAATGACCCTTCACAAATTGCTCGTAAGTACAATTAGGCCAAAATTACCATTTTGCCCCTATAGTTACATCTAACTCCTTAAGTACCACTGATCCCTCTAATGAACAATAAGTCATAGTCCCACTATGACCAAATCCCTCTCGGACCAAGAGAGGGTGTAGTGCCACATTGTTCAAGCCATGAAATCAACCCTTAAGGGAGCAATCTATCTACTTACTTTAACATTGGGGAAGGAGTGAATTTATCTTGTGTAGTTGTGTTTTCGGCTCCCCAATCAGACGAATCCTCAAAATGGTAGGCTTATTGAGTCGACGATCTGGCCACTATCACTCATACAAATTAAATTACTACCTTCATAGGCAGAAGTTCACAACTCACTCAGGATTCAGGGTCATGTCACCTATGGTCATCTTGGTGAAATGTAAGTTTCTATTATTAAAGGTGTTATATAATGAGACTAGTCATTTCGTGGTCCGATCTTATATAAACTTCTTTGTATAGAACACCCTCATTCATATGTCTCTACATGAATGATCATGATCAGATCATCTGTAGCACTTACAATAATTGTAACATCTACAAAGCTACTCGTATTCACAGTATCACTAGAATAAGACATCCAACCTTATCCATCTACTACAGTTTATTTAGATTATCACTTAAACATGATCCACCTGTATGTCTTTACCTACATGTTTAAGCTACAGAAGATAACCTTGGATGTTAGTTTATTGGTTTGTGGATTAATGCTACTGGATGTCGAATAAAACATCTCATATTTTATTAAATAAATAAATTGTTTGTACATTACAATTACAAACTACAGGACCTACGAGATTTAGGGCATCAACCTCAACAACTTGCTTTCAAGGCAAATTAATAGTTAGACCATCACTAGCCAAAATGGGAATTGAACCCTCCGCATTATTGGAACAAATTCATGGTTATATGTGAACCTATTGACCTACTAAGTAGACCATTTAGATATTTTATGGTATTAATAGACGCTTCCAACAGATGGTCATACGTGTGCTTATTATCATGTCGAAATCTTGCATTTGTAAGATTATTTGCTCAAATAATTAAGTTAAAACACATTTTTTTGATTATATAATTAAGACCATTCATCTTGATATTGCTGGTGAATTTACATCCCAAGCTTTTGGTAATTATTGTATATCAATTGGGATAAGTTTTGAACATCTTATAGCTCATATTTATACACAAAATGGTTTAGCAGAATCATTCATAAAACATTTGCAGTTAATTGCTAGACCATTGCTTATGAGAGCTAAGCTTCCTATATCTATATGAGGGACGTGCTATTTTGCATCTGCGTCACTTGTACGCATTAGATTAGTAGCTTATCATAAGTATTCGCCATCACAATTAGCTTATGGCCACGAGGAAAATATTTTCCATCTAAGAATTTTTTAGATGTTGAATATATATTCCAATTGAAGGAACTTTATGGGGAAGAGAACCTTGAGCGGAAGCGAATCGACCAAATTCCATTTTCATTGAATATCAAATTTTACAGTAAACAATAAACAAGATATGCATTTTGTTGGGATTGGTGTCCTAATTCTCCCAGAGTCTCGTTTTTTGTAAAGATACACATTGTTTAATAAATAAAATAAGTGTTATTTAATTCTGGCATTTACTCATATCCAATAAACAAAGCTCCTCGGTTATCTTATATGAACTTAAGCATGTATATGTGATTCATGCCTTAAGTGATAACCTAAATAGGTCTGTAGTATAAGGATTAAGGTGGGATACCTGATCCTGGTGACTCTACGGATACAGCCCGCTTTGTAAAGGTTTGCAAGTATTGTAAACTACTACAGATGGTAGGTCCTGACCATTCATGTGGAGACGTGCGAGCGGGATGTCCTATACAAAGAATTTGTATAAGACCTGAACCACGAGATGATTAGACTCTGTATATAACGTCGTTGATACTAGAGACTTACATCTCACCTAAACGACCATAGATGACATGACCTCAATCCTAAGTGTTTTCGGAACTCCTGCCTTTGAGGGCAGTCCTTTGATTAGTATGGGTGAAAGTGACCAGATTTCCAACTCAACATGCCTACCTTTTTGGGGACTTGTCTGATCTGGAAGCTGGGAACTCAATCCACAAGATGGAATTCACTCATTTCCCGAAGCAGGGATAAGTAAAGAGATTACTCCCTTAAGGGCTTATTCAGGGGATTGAACATAGTGGCTACAACTTCTCTTTAGAAGAGAGGACTTAGTCATAGTAGGACTATGACTTATGTTCATTAGAGGGATCAGTGGTACTTAAAGAGTTAGATATAACTATAGGGATATAACGGTTATTGGCCCAACTGTACTTACGAACGATCTGTAAAGAGTTGTCGTACTTCTGATTGGTTAAGATGGATACATAATATATCTGTGGTAAGGAGATTTCAACTGTCGGTCTTTAGTGGAGTACCTGGTAGTTAACGGATGGTGGATCTCGTGACTAAAGAGTTTAGTCAGTTATTCACGTACCGTTGGAGATTCAAGCTACAGGTTCATGAGGTCCCCTTTGTAGCTCAATGGATTCAGTTGAGGATTAGTTCTTGGTGTTGATTTGAAATGTTCAAATTGACAAGAGATATTTTGATTGTATATGATATAATCGGTATGATGTATGAGATACATCTAGTAGAGGATTGATGTAAATGAGATTTACATTAAGTACCATGGAATAGAAAAAGAATTATGGTTTATATGTTTCATGAGATGAAATATTAAAACTATAGGTTATAAATATAATATGATAAGTTGGTTTCATTTATATTCATAATAATAATTATTATTGGATAATTAATTCTTTTTCTTTAATAACCAATTAAGTGGGTGGTTATTGATAATTCATGGTAACCGTAAGTTAAAAGAAAAATTGTTTTTCCTAATTTTAGTAAGTTTTTACAAAATGTTGAAAATTGATTTTGAGTTTTTTTTTCCTCTCTCGCAAAAAGAAACTCACGGGCACTTGTCAAGTAAATACCAATTTACTAAGCAGCAATGTGTTTTAGTAAACGATCGTGTAGTGTTTTATAGGGGACAGACACTGAGCTAAACGATGAGCTAAACGATTGGGCATCGACCTATGCGATATATTTTTATCTTCTCCTACTTGCCTAATCATGTACATGATTGTTGAATCCTATTTCGTCTGCCTCATACCAAGTCCACACAGAGCCCACCCTTTGGATTCTCACACCGAGAATACCAAGGTAACCTTTGTGGTGGTGTCATACTTAACTTGACACCGTTGAGGTTCTGTGGAGACCGTTCATATTGCTGGGGAGTTCGTGACCAAGACGATTGCTGAGGACGAGTGCGAAGTGTTCGTGCAGCATTGCAGTCGTTTTTTTTTAGCGTTCGAGGTTGCTGTGTTCGAGAGCAAAGAGCGTAGAGACAAGTCTACAAATGTTTGTAGCTTTCGCCTTGTTTATTTATAGTTGTTCAAGCTGTAACTTCTGTATTGATTACATAACTGTATGTTTTGTGTACGACTGTAATTTGTAATGTTCATTCATGATTATAATTTGAAGATCTATTTTCCGCTGCTCATGGAAATCTCGAGTTTAATTTCCTTCACATTTAACTATAAAATACAACATGCTTTAAAATGGGTTTCAAGAAACCTCACATTTGAAAACCTTTTTTCACGTTTTCCCTCGAACAGATCACAAACAACTTGAAGACTTTCTTCAAGATTAACCTTGAACAAGATTGAACAATACCACAAATGTTTCCTCGATATTCTCAGGGTGAGAATCCAGGAGTGATGGGCTCTGGCTATTTTGGTTATGAGTGAAAACTTAACGGGGATGGAGGAAAGATTAAGAACTCTCTACAACAAAAAAAAAAAAAAAAAACCACTAGAATACTTATGTTGTTTCTCTTCACTATTTCAATTGTTCAACAACACTTGCAAGAAGAAGAAGAAACTTTTTCTTTTTCTACTTGCCAAAAATAACCACCACTTGGGTGGAGAGAAAATAAGGGGAAGGAAGTTGTAACTCCCTTCCTTATTATTAAAATAATAATAATATAAATATAAATACGATAAGTTATTATATATATATTATTATATATATATATTATATATATATATTAAATTATATGTTATATCAAATATAACATATATCCTATAGTTTTAATATTGTATCACATACAATATAAGCTATAATTTCTTTTCTCTATTATATAACATTTAATATAAATTATATTTATGTTAAATTTAACAACTATGAATCCAATTCATAGAGAATATATTTAAATTTCATTCAAATATTTATTTCCTCCTATTAAGCTATAATGTATCAAACACATTATAACAATTATATCACATATAATCGAATCAACTTAATTATATCATATATAATTAAATCTCTCTATTAATTTGAATAATTTAAATTAATCCAAAAATTAGTTCTCAATTAATCATATTGAGCTACTAAGGGAACCTCATGGACCTGTAACTTGAAGCTCCAGCGGTACATGAATAATTAATTAAATTCTTTAATTACATTATTCACCATTCATTAACTGTCGGACACTCCACTAAAGACCGATAGCTGCACTCTTCACATTACATATATATTTTTGTGTCCATTGGATATAACTAATCAATAGTACGATAACTCTTCACAAATTTCTCGTAAGTATAACTAGGCGAAATTACCATTCTGCCCCTATAGTTACATCTAACTTCTTAAATACCACTAATCCCTCTAATGAATAATAGATCATAGTCAGATTATGACTAAACCCCTCTCGGGCCAGGAGGGGGTGTGGTGTCTATTATTCAAGACCCAGAATCAGCCCTTGAGGGAGCAATTTATCTACTTACCCCAGCCTCGGGGAAGAAATGAATTTCATCTTGTGTAGCTGTGTTCCCATCTCCCTAATCAAAAGAATCCCCAAAATGGTAGACTTGTCGAGTCAGCGATCTGGCCACTCTCACCCATACAAATCAAAGGACTGTTCTTATAGGCAGGACTTCACAACTCACTCGGGATTTAGTTCATGTTATCTATGGTCATCCTGGTGAAATGTAAATCTCTATTATGAACGACGTTATATAATGAGATTAAACATTTCATGGTCCAGTCTTATACAAACTTCTTTGTATAAAATATTCCCGCTCACATGTTTATATATAAATGATCAGGATCAGAACATTTGTAGCACTTTACAACAATTGTAACATCTACAAAGCGGGCCATACTCATAGTGTTACCAGGATAAGGTACAACCTTATCTATCTACTATAGACCATTTAGGTTATCATATATTTTATAGACAATGAATAAAATATCATATATTTTATTAAAACAGTACGAGTTTGTTCAACAAATGTTTACAAACTATAATTCCCTACGAGATTTAGGGCATCAACCCCAACAAAAACAGACAACTTAGGTTTTTGTTGAAGAATGTCAACATAGAAAAGCTTCAGTGGAAAGAAGAAATCGAGGCAAAATTAAATTCATTTTCAAAATATTAGGTTTTTGAACCGTAGTCCGAACATCAGAAGGTGTCAAACCTGTGGGATACAAGTGGGTATTTGTGAGGAAAAGAAATGAAAATAATGGGGTCATAAGATACAAAGCAAGACTAGTTGCACAAGGTTTTTCGTAAAAACCTGGTGTTGATTATGAGGAGACGTATTCTCCGGTGGTGGATGCAATTATATCAAGATATTTAATTGGTATGATCGTGTATGAAAATATGGACATGCATCTTATGGGTGTAGTAAGAACATATTTATATGAATCTTTTGATAATTATATTTATATGAGAATCCCATAAGGATTTAAGGTACCTGAAACATATAAATTCCCGAAAATTGTATTCAATAAAGTTACAGAGATCATTATATGGTGGTACAATCTCTTGAGTGGATATTTGTTGAAAAAAGGATATCAAAATAATCTAATATGTCCGTGTGTTTTTATAAAGAAATCACAGTCAGAATTTGCTATTATAACTGTATATGTTGATGATTTAAATATTATTGGAACTCCTAAAGAACTTTCAAAGCAATGAAATATCTTAAGAAATAATTTGAGATGAAAAATCTCGGAAAAACAAAATTTTGCCTTGGCTTGCAAATTGAGCATTCAGCAGATGAGATATTTGTTCACCAGTCTACTTATACAGAAAAAATTTTGAAAAATATTTTATATGGACAAAGCACATCCATTGAATATTCCCATGGAAATTCGTTCACTAGATGTGAATAAAGATATATTTCAACTTTAAGATAATAACGAAGAACTTCTTGGTTCTGAAGTACCCTATTTTAGTTCAATTGGTCCACTTATGTATCTTGCTAATAATACAAGACCATATATTGCATATTTGGTAAAGTTATTAGCTAGATATAGTTCTTCTCCAACAAAAAGATATGGGAACGGAACTAAGCATATACTCCATTGTCTCCAAGGAACGATTGATATAAGTTTATTTTATTTATAAATCTAATTTTGATCTAGTTGGTTATGAAAATTCTGGATATTTATCTGATCCACACAAAGCTATATCTCAAGCATGTTATCTATTCACATGTGGAAGAACTGCTATATCATGGCGATCGGTGAAACATACCATAACAGTCACTTCCTTAAATCATGCTGAAATTTTTGCAATTCACGAGGCTAGTCGAGATTGTGTATGATTAAGATCACTCACTCAACATATTCGTGAAACATGTGACTTGTCTTCTAATAAAAATCTTCCAACAATATTATACGAAGACAATATAGCCTGCATAGCTCAAATCAAAGAAGGATATATTAAAGGAGATAGAACAAAACATAAATATATAGAACTAAGTATATTTCACCGAAGCTTTTCTACACTCATGATCTTGAAGAAAATGGCGACATTACTGTACAACAAATTATTCGAAGGATAAACTGACAGACTTATTTACAAAATCATTATCAACCACACCTTTGAAAAATCGGTGTATAATATTGGAATGCGACGACTCAAAGATCTTAAGTGATGTTTTCATGAGGGGGAGTAAATATATTGTATTTTTTTTTGGAGTATATATTATATGAAATATGTACTCTTTTTCCTTCACCAGAGTTTTTTCCCATTGGGTTTTTCTAGTAAGGTTTTAAGGAGACATATTTCATATACATAATGGACATCTAAAGGGGTATTATAAATATTATGATAATAGATGCCCATTAGATATTCATGCTTAGTGTCCATTAGTCATGTGTCATACCCCCATTTCCCGAGTGTTTTCCATGTGTCTCAAGATTAAACACTATTAGTGTCCATGTAATCCACCTTCTACTTGTCAAATTGCCTATAAATAGTGGCATTTGGTAGGTTTTGTAAGACACATATTAGTAAAAAATCCAAAAGGCTTGGAGGAAATTTCCATACTTTTCCACTTCCTATAATTTTCTTTATTTAATTTAATTAGTTAGTTATTTTATTTTAGTTTAAATATATTTTATTATTATATTATATTTTCTTTATATCCAGGTTCCGTTGTACTCCTCAAATTCATAACATCCTTAAATATAATGGAAAACGTTACTACTTTCTCATTCTTCCATTTCTCTCTAATTTAAACTAATATTTGCATTAAAAAAAATCTCTTTTTTTTTTTCAATGAATAAAAACATCTTATACCAAAGTTATGGATTAACTATTTTAATTTTGATGAACAATCTATACTGATTCACTTAAAAAAGTTTATTGGTTAGGTTAATATTATTAGGCCAAAATAAGCATAACTTAACTAACATACAAGCAGTTAAGTGTGCTTGGACGAGAGTAGTACTAAATTGGGTGACCACTTGGGAAGTCCTCGTGTTGCTCCCCTTTTTATCATTATTCTTTCTTCTTCTTTTAACAAAGCCGTTTTTATTAATTTATAAAATTAATAATATAAAGAGAAGGAAGAAAGAGCCAACAAAAGCGTAGCTCAACTGGTATAGTGTTCATATTATCAACCTCGTAGTTTACTAAGTATATGATTTGAATAGAAAAAAATGATAGTATTATTTTGAAGTTTTAATTATAAAGTTTATAGATATATAATGCCCGTATTATAAGTTCAGAGTTAGAGGTTCGACTCCTCACCTTAAAAAAATGGTTTAGAGGTATAAATGATTTTTTTTTCTAGAAAGTAGTTAATATATATATATATATATATATATTGGATGAGTTTTAGTTTCATTGGTTGATTTATTTTGGCATGTCTACTCCTAGTTTTATTTTTAGACCTCTAATCTAACATATTTTTTTTTAAGGAACAGAGACGAAACAACCAAAGCCAAACAAATTATACAAGTATATCACGAGACATAGCCAATGAAAACCATTCAGGATAAGGAGTAGAGAGGATTGAAGACTTCTGATCCTCTAACGCTTTATGTACAATGTAGATGTTTTTAGCTACCAGGTGTTTTTTATTGCCATTTTTTTGTTCAACCAATTTGATTAGACTATGAGGGGGTATTTGGCTCACTGACATGAGTTGAGTTGAGTTGAGTTAGTATAATATACGAACTCAATTTCGACCCACCAATTTAAAAATATTGGTGGAGTTGAGTTGGTATATTTTACCAACTCACCCCAACTCTCCCTACTTCCAATGACTCTACCCATCGACCACTGTTGTTGACTATCGCTTCTACACTCCAAGAACTAACTTTGGGCTTTGACAACCACCTTCGACGATAACTCCAACGACCAACTCTGACCACCAAGTCTAGACTTCGATAGCCACTACCGATGATAACCCGGTGACCCAACTCCAACGATCACCTTGTGTGACCAACTTCGAAAATCCATTCTGGGCTTCAACAACCACATCTGACAACAAAATCCGATGACTAACTTCGACAACTACCTTCGTAGGCTCCGACAATCACTTTCGACTACAAAAATCTAACAAAAATCATCTTCAATGACCATCTTCGACGACCAATTCTGGGCTTCGACAACTACCTCTAGCAACAAAACTCTAACAATCAATTCCAATACCACCTTCATGTGACCAATTCAAGTTTCGACAACCACCTCTGACTACAAATGTCTAGCAAAAATCATCTTCAATGATCAACTTCAATGACCACCTTCGCGTGACCAACTCCGACAACCAACTTCAGGCTCTACAAACCACCTCCAACTACAAAACTCTAGCTACCAACTTCAATACTACTGATCAACTTCAAGCTCCAACAATCACCTCCAACTACAAACTCCAACGAATATCATCTTGGACAATCAACTTCGACAAACACTTTCGACTATTATAAGACCGATGACTATTAAAGTATGTTATAGGGTGGTTGATGTCTACAATAAGTGAAACATTTATATGTAAAAATTTGTAAAGTATATTTTTATTTAATTAAATTCATGTGTCAAATGAGTGTTAATAATATTTGGAAAAGTATGTATGTAGTTAATAATATTTGGAAAAGTATGTATGTAGTTGAATAATATATAATACATAACCAAAAAAACCCCATAAAATAAAGATTTTTTTTCCTGAAAAAATTTATGGTAAGAAATAGAAAAAAACGGAGATTTGTTCTCTGATGATCCTCCAAATTTAGAGTAATTAAAAGTAAAATTGTTGAAGAAATGTGGTGACATTCCATTGGTTGCTAAGATGATGGGAGAGATTCAATTAAAAAATTCATGACAAAATAGAAATACTAAGTAACAATAGAAAAAGAAGAATGAGAAGAAGATAATAATAAAATTAATGTTTAAAAATTAAGAATAAAAAATTTTGATTTATCTTTGATTTCCATTTTATTTAACTATATTCATGCAAAAAAATGTAGTGGGTTAATTGTTGTTCATCATATATATATAAAAAAAAAAAAAAAAAAGAAAGAAAGAAAGAAAGAAAGAAAGAAAAACTTTAAAAATTAAAACAACAAAAATTACAATCTATATTTAATTCAACACAAAGACAAGTAGAATTATTGAATAAAAAAAATTTCAAAACAAAAATAGTGATAATAAAAACATATTATTTAAAATTGAAAAAACTATATAAGATATTTCAAACAAATGAACTCAACTATACACCCAAAACACAAATATATAAACTCAGACCAAATAACTCTACACCCTAAACATAGATATATGAACTCCACAAATATATGAACTTCAGATATCATATCTCAACTCAGCATCTCAAACAACCCCTTAATACATTTAAATTTGCAAATAATTAAAAAAAGGTATACAATTATTAATTTGTGTTGATATATATATGGGACCATTTCCCCCCCTCTTTTGCACCTATTTTTTAAAATAACTTTATATTTTGCCCTTTCTAGATGGGACATAACTCTTTTGTAGGTATTTATTAAGTCTAATAAATGCAACCGATGCAACTCTGCAAGATGAGGTGTGATTATTTAAATGTATGTGTATTGAGTTTAATAGATACAACTAATAGCAATGAGTTGCTTTTCAGGTGAAGGTGATTAAACATCGAATGTGCATTCTTTTACTTATGAATGAGATGCATGTATGATAATAATAATTAAAAAAAAAAGCATACGGTTATTTACAATCTTAAAATATTCATATGATCCAAGTTTAAAGAAAACAACCAAAGTTTAAGGGAGCCAAAACTTTAAAGGTAAAGTTTAAATTCAGTAGAACAAATAAGAATTGAGTTTTCGAATTCATTTTTTAAGTTATAAGTAAATTTCTAAAATACAATTTAGAAATTGTTAGCACAAATTTTTTTACATTATATTATATCTGCAAATATTTTAAGTCTGATTTTTATATTTGCAATTGTCCCTAAAATCATGATAAGTATATTGCATGTGATCATTTTACTATGTTCATTACTAATAAACAGAAAGGAACGAAGTCAAAAGAATGATATTGAGTATTAACAACGAGTAGAAATATGAATGAACATTTTGAACTAATGGCCCTCAAATCTTATTCATAAGACATAAACTTACACGAACTAGTCACATTTAGATTCTACCAAAATACATAGAAAGGAGATGAGAAGTACAAACATCAAAACTTCTGTGTCAACATGTTGCACTGCTTATTTGTCAAGGCAATACACGACCTCTCCAGCATTCATTCTTTTAACTCTGATAAGAAAATTCACACAAATATATAAAATTAACAAAAGAGCATATACAATAAAACGATAAATTGCCAAAACCATTCATGAAGTATGGTCGTAGTTCCAATTACACCTTCACGCTGTCAATTGTAAAAATTAAGTCTTCAAACTTCCACGAGTGTTAAAATTGGATTTTCAAACTTACAATAATTGTGGTAGAAATTGAATCCCCAAATGATAAAAATTAAACCCTCAAATTTGGACAATGGTTACTTTTTATACAATTATATAAATTTGAGAGTCTAATATCAACACTTGTAGAAATTGGAGGGCTCAATTTTTGTAATTGAAAGTTTGAAGACATAATTGCAACTACCACATACTTAAAAATGGTTTTTGCAATTTGCCCTACAATAAATTGTTTTAGAAAATGGCATTTATATGCAAGATAGATACGTTGTAAATCAAATCTTCCCAAGAATCGCATTGTATAAATTTCAACGACCAGCTTGGGATCGACTTTTGTTTGCTTGTACGCTTCAATTTTATTGAACTCCTGCAGCAAAGTATTTTTACAACCATGACAATGTCTGAGTTTTGAAAGATAAACAACCAAGTAGAAGCAAATATATGACTACTTTGTTTATTATGTGACCAACATGAACCAAACTAGATATGATTTATTTGAAAGAGTTGGAAAAAATAATTATGCAAGAGAATACAAGACTCATGACGCCATTAAAGTTTAATATAGTAATATGTTCGGAAGTACATACACTGACACATGACACGACGCATGTCAATTTACAAAAAAGTAAAACATGACACGTTGGGGCATAATATTCATTATTATTATTTTAAACAAAAATAAATATATGAGTGCATAATTTGACACATTGTGAACTATGGTATAAAGAAGAATTAGGTAGCATGGTGGTTTTTTTTTTTTTTTTTTTTTTTTTTTTTTTCTCTCTCTCTCTCTTGAAACAGGCGGTGAGTTAAGTCTTGAAGGTGAAATGTGTGTTAGGTAGGGAGAAGGTGTGGAAAAACTCTAGAATTTTGAAAAAATTGAGCTGAATAGTTAATTTTAATCAACTGCTTAAATAGGCTGTCTATAATAGGTCTTGTTTCATTATTTTGGTTCTTTTTTCTGCATATTGAGTGTCCTTGGCACGTCGTTGGGGTGTCCTGACGTCTTAGAAAGCAAATAATAATAATGGACATGTCAGCTAACTTGTTGGCTGACAGTTCGCCAGTTTAAAAGTGTCGATACTTTAAAGGTAATATGAAAGATGTGTTACAGCAGACAACACTAACTATTCTAGAAGCTTCTTAAAGTAACAATAATAGACTTCTCTAAAATTACGTTGAAGATGTAGACAAATATCTATCAAGAAAGACCTAGAAATATCTTAGTCTCTATTTATATTCCAAGGAATTATGAAATTCCATTAGATAAGGATAATCTCATATAAATATCTAAAATAGTTTAGATCCAAGAAAAGCCTAAAAAAATCTTCTTGTTTGATGTCCAAACATCTCACACCTATAAATAGGACTTGTGTCCCCAACTGTAGGTTAAAATGTGAGTATTATCTTAAAAGTGTCCATCTTTATACTTTTTTAATAAAAGTTTCTTTCTTCCGCAAGATGTTCAAGTTTTTTGAAGAGAAAGTGCGGTAATAGAGCAAATATAAGATGAAAGAGTACAAATTTTAGAATACTTATGGTATACCTTCTTTAAAAAAATATTTTTTTTCTTAAACCATTTTTTTAAAAAAGGTTCAATTAAAACACTTGATGTTTGTTCGATTTGTTATTTTTGCGATTTTAATCATAAGTAAGTTGGTTCACGACATAGCTTATCAGAGATTCAGAATTATCGACAGCGAGCTAAAATGCAAAATGAACATACAACGCACCTCAATCCATGCAACTAATTTAGGCCTTCCTTCTGTGATGTCAATCTTTAGAGCCTCTAATAAGAAAATGTGGAACCTTTCAACAAATGGAATGTATGCTATATCCACCTGAAGAACAGAAAATCCCGTCATGAACTTATTCACAACTTGCTTAAAAGTGAAAACACAGCAAACAAACTAATTTACATAAAATTCATAGGGCATGATGACTTTTTAGATTGAAAATACAAAAAAAAAAAAAAAAAAAAAAAAAAAAAAAAAAAAAAAGAAAAACAGTACCAAGAAATGGCTTATGAAAGGTCGAGTTACCTGACTGATTTCTCCAAGAAGGAACGGGCCATCAAATTTTCCCAAAGCATTTTCCAAGTAATCGAATTGAGCACCTAACAGAATTTGTGAACTAATCAGCCGATATTCATAACCAAAATTATGTTTGAAGAGAGCGATCAAGTTGAAAAGTCTTACCTGCTTCCTTTGCGGTGTCACCTCTAAGCGAATAGATTATTGCGCCGTTAAACGTTTCGCTATAGGATAGCAACTCTTCGGCATACTCTCTTTTAGCAGAATCCTACATTTTGATTGGGATAACCCAAAATGATAAATAGAGTAATTAGAGCACCAAGCAGATGCTCGATGACAAAATGAGCCAACAAAACTGTCTTCTTACAGCTGGGAGAAGAGAAGGTCCTTCAAAGTTGCTATCAATATATTTGAGCAGATCAAGACTTTCTCCAATGACTTTCCCATTATGTTCCAGAGATGGCACCTACAGATTACCAGAAACCCAACTGTGATCTTTAACCAACAAAGAATGGACAAATGAGACAAAGGAACCAGAATATGATTTTCTTCAAATTAATCACCTTGTTTAAAGGGTATACTTTCTCCTTATACCAGTCAGGCCTATTATGAAGATCGAGAGGAACTAGCTTAATTTTAAGTTGTAGTCCCTGCACCCAATAAAGAATCAGAAAATGACAATTGATGGCAGCAAATTACATAAAATACAAAAACGAATGCCTGTGAATAGTAGATCCATGGGAAGGGGGAAACAAAAAAGCTGAAATGGAAGATGAATATTAAAGCACTACCAAAAATAATAATATTTCATCAAATAACGTGTCAAATATTGAATGGAAGACGTATGTACAACCATAGTGCTATAATTTTTCCAATGATGAATCATGGTATATTTACTAATTTATACATACACCAACTCTTCCCTCAATCTTAGAATTTCCATGGAACTCCAAATTGATCTAATATTGACATTGGAATCGATGTTAATTTGGATAATCACATTAAGCGGATAGATTATGGTATACTTAACCTATTATGCATATTCCTACGATCCTCATTCCAAAGTATAATTAAGAAAAGATAATGAAACAGGCATGGCAATTAGGCAAGAGTATAAAAGCTTCGCAACCAAAAAATGAATATGCAACAACCTTGTAATTCCGGATGATCCAAACACGGTGTGCATAAGGGCAAATGTAAGCAGTATACAACCTTCAAACAACAGAGAAGAAAAAAAAGAACAATTAGAATTAAAGAAAGAAAAGTTGAATCAAGAAGCAAAATCGTAAGCGCGAGTGAAATCCTAGATCATTAGCGCAAAACAATACAAACCTGGTAGTTCCATCAAACAGGGGAGGTTGTTCGGCGGTGGCATCCAACGACGGAGGTGGAATTTCTTCCACGCTGAAACGAAACGAAAATCAAATTGAGAATATGAAAGAGGAGAAGAACGAGCGAGGTAAGAAATTTTCACTTCCAGAATCAAAATCACTCACTGGGCGGACGCCATAGCTGTTCTTCGAAAGCGATAATGTGCAGGGAGATTCTACAGTGAGACTATGGCCGGATATATAGAGGGAATCGGAGGAATCAAAAGCAAGCAGCGACATATACAAAGCTTCGCTCTCGGTCTCAAGCTCTGAACCACTTCAGAGAAGGCGGCAGGAAGTTTTCTTCGGACAGGAAGCGCCATTGAATCACAATCAAAAGATACTGAAGGCCGGACGCTGGACGGTTGGGACCGTTTTGACTTTAATATTAACAAGAATTAGAAAACAAGTTTCGTGCTAAACTTTCATCATCGTGACCTTATTTTATTTTTTAAAAATAAATAATATTTATAAAATAGGACCGTGTTCAAATCTAGAAAGATAAATTAAAATATTTATAAAATATAACAAAATTTTATTGTCTATCTAACACGTGATAGATAGACTATATATATTTATATGTGCACAGTCCATTATTTATAAATATTTTCATTATTTTCAATAATTTTATTATTTAAAATAATGGAAGAAAAGTAAGCAATAAGCATATATTAGGTTTAGCCTATTGCCCAATTTTAAAAATAATGTTTTATTTATTTAATTTTATCTCTCCTTCTCTCTCATCTTCATCCTTCTCTCCACCATGACCAACCTCGTTGTTGGCGTCGCTATCACCATCGTTTGTATCATCGTCTCATCATCGTCTCCTTCCATTCTTTGGCTTCATTTTAAATTTGAAGCAAGGAAGATCGAACAAGTGAGAAATCTAAAAATTGAAGGTGTTTTAATGGGCGACAACGTTGGGTATTGGC
Source organism: Benincasa hispida (assembly GCF_009727055.1). Classification (NCBI taxonomy): domain Eukaryota; kingdom Viridiplantae; phylum Streptophyta; class Magnoliopsida; order Cucurbitales; family Cucurbitaceae; genus Benincasa; species Benincasa hispida. The sequence goes on from NC_052359.1 coordinate 60,466,323, forward strand.
GATGGCGACCGCAACGACCAACGTCAAGATTGCTCGGTGGAAGATGAGAAAGAAACTTGAAGAGTGGAGATGAGAGAGAAAGAAGAGACAATAAATAAATAAAAAATTATACTGAATTTTTTTTTTTAATAGTTTGAAAATATTTATTAATAAAGAAATGTTACGTTAGCTTTAGGGGAAAAAAACCAACCAACTTTCTGTTGACTAAAACATACACAAAGATTGAAAGAACTATCTTATCAAAATGTCAAGTTTAAAAAGTAAGATTCAATTATTTTGTACCCGTTTAGTGATGATTTTGTTTTTAAAAATTAAGTATATGGATATTATTTTCGCTTTCAATTTTTTTTTTTTTATTATCTACTTCTCATTAATGGTTTTGAAAAATCAAATCAAATTTGGAAGAAAAAAAGTAACTTTCAAAAAGTTATTTTTATTTTTGAAATTTGGTTAAGAATTCAACAATTGTAGTCAAGAAAGATGCAAATTATTGTAAAAAATGTGAATGAAATAAACTTAATTTTAAAAACCAAAAACAAAAAAACTGAATGGTTGCAAACAGGGCTTTGTTTTTTTTTTTTGTTTTTTCTTTTTATAGTTTTTCTCTACTTTCACTTAAATATCTATGTTGTGTAGGTTATTTTTTATTCATATTTTCAAAAACCAAACCAAAATTTAAAAACGGAAAGAGAGTTATTTTTGAAAACGTCTTTAATTCTTAGATTTTAAATAAGAGTTCAAATGTTTCATTAAGAAAAGTGAAAATCATAGAAAAGAAAACTAGAAACAAAATGGTTACTATATACGACTTAATTAAGAGACTCAAATGCAATTAAACTCAAATTTGAGATCAAAAGTGTATTTTTTTTTGTAAATTTATTTTCTAATATACAATTCATACATTATCATAATTATAACAATTTACTTTCTCAAAACTTTAGCATGTAACAACTTAGTTCAAAAACATTTTTTTTTTTTGAAAAAAAAAAGACTCGGTTCAATTACTTCTAGTTTTGTAACAATGATTATGGTATAACGAAAATATCAATTTATCCTTTAGGAAGATTTTAAATTCATGAACATGTAAAAAGGTCAATGAAAATGTCTAACCTGTTAACAAAAATTTATATTTGCATGTCAAATTATAATTAAACGTAGGAAAACTATATCTTTTTTTTTTTATATAGTACACAAAATGAAAAGATGTGACAATTGAAAGAATTAAGCAATAGAAGCATCAAATATCGGAGTATTAAAACCTCGAGGAGGGGGTTATCTATTTAAACTTCTTTCAATACGTTTCTTCGAGTTGGAATGGTCTAACTCATTCACAATAGTATTCAATTCTAGAGTATGAGCACAAATCTCATAATGAGACGATATTTGTCTCTAATAGCATCAATAAAGAATTCAAATTCATCTACAAATTTATGATCCATTTGATAACGTTTTTTTTTTTTTCTGTTTTCTATTTTTGTTTTTCATTTTTTAAGAAACGAACTTGTTTGATAATTGTTTCCATTTCTTATTTCTATATTGTGAGAGACAATTAAATTGTTTCTCACTTGTATATTTATATTTTATATATAACAGTTCCAAAAATGTTTGGAATTCTAGCCTTGCACTAATGGTACTGGTGCTTCTACTTCATGGCTGTGAGTTCAATTTATCTCAAATAACTCAAATCACTTAAATCACTTTGGCTTTTTCCTTTTCTTTTATTTTCATCTATTCTCTCTACTAAATTTGCTTCATTATTTTCTTGATTAACTTTTTTATATTTATATGCTAGTTTAATTTTGAAATTTGAAATTTTCTATATTTAGATTTATATTAATTTAATTTTCAATATGTGTAGTTAAATATTTTTTGAATTTTGTATTGTAAATTTTACAGTATTCATGGTTATATATTATTTTAAAATTTAGATTTTACTTTTAGTATATTGAAATTGGTTAAAATTTTATAGTATTTAAATTTTGTTTAGTAAGACTTTCATTTAGCTCCACTTTTTAATATATTTTTTTATCACACACTCGATCAAATATTATCAAAAAATGCCTCCTTGCTCATTCAACACATAAAAATTATACCAATAACATATTGCATGATTTACAATTACTACAGATTTAATGATCGTCAAGGTAATCTATTCACTTACTTTAGTAATTAATTAATAATCAGTGAAAATACACAAAGTTTGTCAGACAATTTGCATAGTATAATTGAGTTAGATGTGAGTAAAAAATACTTTAAGACATTACTATTATTTTTAATCAAAATAATTTACAAATGGCTTGAGTGAAAGTTAACTTTGACGATCAAATTTGGAAAACATTTGAAGGATATAGTTATGCACCGAGACTTATTTGTAATAGATAATATAAACTTTTGATAATTTTTTTTTGAATGTTTAATGTATGACATATATTTTTTTATGTTATATTATTATTAAAAAAAAAAAAGAAACCGAGAATAGTTATCAAACATGTTCCTGTTTCTAGTTCTTACAAAGCAGGAAACAAGAAACAAGAAACAGAAAACATGAAATAGAAAACAGAAAATGAGAACGTTATCAAATGTTGCTCACTCAACAAACAAAAATTATACCAATAACATGTTGCACAATTTACAATTACTATAGATTTCATGATCGTCAAGATAATTTATTTACTTACTTTAGTAATAAATCAATAATCGATGAAGATACACAAAATTTGCCGGACATTTTGTATAGTATAATTGAGTTAGATATGGGTCAAAATACTTTAAGACATTACTATTATTTTTAATTAAAATAATTTACAAATGGATTGAGTGAAAGTTACGTTGACGATCAAATTTGGACAACATTTGAAGGATGTAGTTATGCATCGAGACTTATTGGTATTAGATAATATAAACTTTTGATAATTTTTTTTAGATGTTTAATGTATGACATATTTTTTTTTTATGTTATATTATTACAAAAAAAAAAATAGTTATCAAACATATTCTTGTTTCTAGTTCTTACAAATGCCTCCTTACTCACCCAATACACAAAAATTATACCAATAACATGTCACACGATTTACAATTACTATAGACTTCATGAACGTCAAGTTAATCTATTCACACCGATTAATACAAATTTTACCAGACAATTTGTATAGTATAATTGAGCTAGATGTGAGTCAAAATACTTTAAGACATTACTATTATTTTTAATCAAAATAATTTACAAATGGCTTGAGTGAAAGTTAACGTTGACGATCAAATTTGGACAATATTTGAAGAATATAGTTGTGCATCAAGATTTATTTGTATTAGATAATATAAACTTTTGATATTTTTTTTCGATGTTTAATGTATGACATAAATTTTTTATATTATATTATTACAAAACAAAGAAAAAAAAATAGTTATCAAACATGTTTTTGTTTCTAGTTCTTACAAAACAGGAAACAAGAAACAGAAACATGAAATAGAAATAGAAAATAGAAAATGAGAACATTATCAAATGGACTTTTAGTTATCCAACAAACAAGACTCAAAAGTAACTAAAGAATCCATCTTTGTCCATAGGGAGTGTAGCCGAGCTTCAACGATTTTGAAAAAACTCTCGAGTTATACTAATCTTTGTAGACCAATTATGATTCAACTAAGAACAAATGTTCTTTCGTTAATCTTTTCTCTCCTTGTATTCTCATGTATGGTACTAAAAATGTATATATATCAAATAATAATAATAACAAGAATAATAGTAATAATAATAATTGAAGAGGAAAATAGTTCATAACTTAACATTTTGAGAACTCAAATTTTATTCCTAAGACATGGACTAACGCAACTTATACAAACTAGTCGCTTCAAACACCAACATAATACATAGAAAGGAAATAGAAACTACAAGACATCGAAAAATTCTCGTCCACATATTGAGTTGTTTATTCACATCACTTCAAACACTACCAAAATACATAGAAAGGAAATAGAAAGTAGTTGTTTATTCGTATCATCTCTTCAACCTTCCTCTTTAACCCTGATTATGTGTAGATAGTTAACAAAAAAGCATAGATAATAAATGCCAAGGAAAATGGGATTTATATGCAAGATGTGGAAAGCAAATCTTACCAAAAATCGCTTTGTATAAGCTTCAACAATTAGCTTGGGATCTGTTTTTGTTTGCTTGTACGCATCAATCTTATTGAGCTCCTACAACAAAGTATTTTTACAACCATGACGATGTTTGAATTTTGAAAAAGAAAAAAAAAAAACAAGTAGAAGCAATGGTACATTGGCCACTTTGTTTAGTACGTGATCAACAGACCATATTAGATATGATTTGCTTGGAAGAGCTACAAAGCATCCAATTTCATTTCTTAAAATATATTTCGATATCGTCTACCTTTTCATAGTTGACATCGACGAGAATGAAAGTGTGTACAAATATATATGTGAGAGAATATGAAATTTTTTTTAAAAAAATCAAGGTTTAGTATGATAATATGAAAATAGAGTTAGAGCATTCGCCATTAACATAAAACTGTGAATTTGATAATAGAGCAAATAAAATACATGAGACAACAGGGTTAGACACACTTTTAGTTTAAGTAAAGTGCATTTAGGGGAAAAAAACAATCTTAAAACATTTTCTAGGAAAATGTGGTTCAATTAAAAGGAATATGTTTATTTTATTATATTTTCTTAAAAGTGACTTTAATTATAGGTTCATTTAATTACACACTACATCTCAAAGTTATTCTACGACGGTTGATGGTTTTTAATTCAATTTAATTTTTTATTTTTCAAAAAGGGGTGTCAAACACACTCTCTGTGAAACAGAGAACTGATATAGCAAACAAATACTGGAAAACATGCCTTTTGGAGCCGAGGAGCTATGGCAACTTGTGGGAAAATTTCCTATACCAGAGGAGTATGAAAAATTTTCTATACTCCCTCCATTTATTGTGTGCTACGTCAACATGATTTTAAAAATAGAGTGGAATCCTTTGACATTAATATGGGATCCGCTAATATTTATGAATGTAAAATTTATAATGTGAACAAAGGGAGTATGTACTCTTATAGTATTGGAAAATATTAGAAATTTTCCAGCAACATACCAACTTAGGTGGAGTATTGCTCAGACTTCAAGAAGTGACCAAAGAATAAATACGGAAGTATGAAAGAAACCATTTATCTTCACAACAAAGTTTTATCAGAACTACCGACGGTGAGCTACTGGTATATACTATTAGAATGCAAAATGCACATACAAAGTACCTCAATCCATGCAGCTAGTTTAGGCCTTCCTTCTGTGATGTCAATCTTGAAAGCCTCAAATAAGAAAACGTGGAACCTTTCAACAAATGGAATATATGCTATATCCACCTAAAGAACATAAAATTTAGTCATAAATTTAAGCATAACTTTACTTAAAACAGAACAACTGGGCTTAGCTTTCCTAAAATTCCTACGACATCATGACTCTTTTGATTGGAAATACAAAAGAAACAGAACCTGAAAGTTCATGTTACCTGACTGATCTCTCCAAGGAAGAAGGGGCCATCAAATTTGTGCAAAGCATTTTCCAAGTAATCAAATTGAGCACCTTGAATTTCGTAGTATAATAAGCCCATTTTCATAACTAAAAGGCTGTATGAAGAGAGTGCTTGAGTTGAAAACTGAAGAGTTTTACCTGCTTCCTTTGCGGTGTCGCCTTTAAATGAAAAGACTATTGCGCTGTTAAACGTATCGCTGTAGGATAGCAACTCTTCAGCATACTCTCTTTTAGCAGGATCCTATATTTCGTTTGGATAACCAAAATGAGCAATTCGAGCAGCAAACGGAATAAAACATCGTTTTCAACTTACATCTGGGAGAAGAGAAGGTCCTTCAAAGTTGCTATCGACATATTTGATCAGATCAAGACTTTCTCCAATAACTTTCCCATTATGTTCCAGAGATGGCACCTGCAGACAAGAAGAAACTCATTAAATCACCAATCCAACCCAAAAACTTAAGCTTACAGTAAATTATATTGTTTCAACGTTTTAACACTTCCCATCACATGCAAACTTGGAAATTTATAAAAGGTTCAACAAGTTAAAATCAATATTAATTGGGATTCGGACAGAAGACCTTCTCGATTGATACATGAAAAATCATCAATTCCCTTAAAAATTAAGCCGATGGTTTATGGTAAATTTAGTTATTTTAATGCCTTAACACTACGAACTTCAATGACCCAGGAACAGGCAAATGGAACAAGGATCAAGAATATGATAATTTTCTTCAACATGAATCACCTTGTTTGTAGGGTATACTTTCTCCTTATACCAGTCAGGCCTGTGATAAAGGTTGAGAGGAACTAGCTTTATTTTATCTTGTAGTCCCTGCACCCAATGAAGAAGAGCAGAAAATGACAATTGGTGCAATAAATGATACAAAATACAAAAACAAAAACAGAACCAAGAACCAAAAAAATTCACCTAATTAAGAGTACTTCAGAGTGGAATTAGATCCATGAATTAATTAGCGTTGAAATTAATTAAGTGTTGTAAAGCATAGTCAGCTACCATTAAATCCAAAACAATTAAGTCGATACCATATTTAATATTTAATTTTATATGCATGTAGATGAAATTGAAAGGATACAGCCACCGCAACTGCAAATAACAAGACGGTGCATAGACCGACAAATAATAAATTAACCTCATTCTTCTAAATCGAGTTGTTGAATACCTTTAAAAAATTTCGAAACTCAAAGACTCGCTGTTTTCCAATTGAGAACCAAAATCCTTAATCATAAACTAAATTTCCCATGTGACTGATTACAAATTTACAAATGAACCCAAAACCTATTTTAATAGAAAAGAAGTCGATTCCAACCATTTTTTAACACTCCTCTGACCTGTGGATTGAGAACTTACCATAAGAATCAGGACTCCACATGTGATCACCTCTATTCTGATACTAATTAAACTATCACTAAACCATAAAACTTTAAGCACATTTAATGTTTCTAGTTTATCTTTAAACTTTAAAAAATATTTAGTAAACCCCGACTTTTAATTTTGCATCTAATAAGTACGTATATATTCAATATTTTAAAAAATAACAAATCTATAATACATAAATTATATTTTATATCTGATAAATCGTCAAAGTCTCGATTTCGTGTCCGATAAATTAGTAAATTAAAAAAAATATAGAAAAAATTGAAATTTTAAAAATCTATTAGAAACATTCTGAAATTTAGAGACTTATTTGACATAAATCTGAAACTCCAAACTAAACTTATAATTTAACCATTTTTTTTTAGTACATTCTTAAAAAGTATAATTAAACAAAAATAATAATAACGATCGTAAAGCAGCCATGACAAATAGGCAAGAAAATAGAATAAGACCTCGCAACCCAAAAATGAACAAGCAAACCTTGTAGTTCCGGGTGATCCACACACGTTGAGCATATGGGCAAATGTAAGCAGTATACAGCCTTCAAATAGCAGAGGAAGAAGAAGTCTCAAATGCGAGTGAATTTAGGGTTAAAAAGGAACTCAATCAGCGAGAATCAGAGATCTCAACAGATAAAAAGGGCAAAAAAAAAGCGAACCTAGTAGTTCCGTCGAACAAAGGAGGTTGTTCGGCGGTGGCATTCAACGACGGAGGTAGAACTTCTTCCACGCTGCAACAAGAATTAAATTCATGAACGGAAAAAAAAAAGAGTGAAAAATCATTTACTGAACTCGCAATACTCACACAGCAGCCATGGGTGTTCTTCGAGAGATGATTGTAGAAAACTTCACTCTCGGAAATGCAAAACTTGGAGAAGATGCTCTGAGACAGACAGGACTATGAACGATTTCAGTAAAATGAAGATTATTTATAGGGAATCGAAGAACGCGGGTAGTGAAATTCACAAGGCTTCGGTCTCAGTATTATCCACTGGGAGAAGGTTATGGGACTTTTTTGGGGCTTTGATAACTGACCGACTAACTACGTCTGAAGAAAAATAATAAAAAAAAACGCAAGCACTGACGTGTGGTCTGCAAGGATATCCCGAAATTTCCATTTTAGCGAAAAGTACTTTTAGGATTCTCAAATTAATAAAAGAGTATGACATTTGAGATTCTTGACCCACAATTTTATTCCAATTATAAATATGTTAAATTAAGTATCAATGTAGATGTCAATTCTTAGTGTTAATTAGCTATATGTCACTTATTCATTATCCTGTCTATGTGTCCAAAGATTGCATATTATTAGTGTCCATATAATACATTTACTTATCAAATTATCTATAAATGGTAATATTTGGTGGGTTTTGGAAGATACATATTAGACAAAGTCCATGAAAATTGGAGAGAGTGTAGAATTTAGAGAAATTCCTTACTTTATATTTTGCTATTTTATTTTATTTTATTTATTTATATATTTTAATATTATATTTTATTGATATCCGTGTTTCCGTTGTGTTCTTCAATTTCACAACACGCTAAAAGTGTGGGGATGAAAACCCTAAAGTCATAACATACAGAACCCAAAACGTATTTCAAATTGCCATTTAAAATCAAAACAATTTTTTGGAATAAAAACTACATATCAAAATAGATTAAACATATAATTTTAGAAACAAAACCTACAAAGAGAAGAAACCTTACCTTGCAAACCTTTAGGAATTATGTGAAATTCAACGGGCACTACCACTTGGACTCCTCCATATTTTTGTAGGAAAATTGAGGATTTGAGAATGGTGGGATTCTCTTTAGAAATTGGGAGGATTTTGGGAAAAACACATAGAGTTTTTTGCTTCTACAAAAAAAAAAAAAGAAAAGAAAAAGAAAGGGAGAGAGATAAAGAAAAAATGTTCTTCCTTCTGCATTTTTTTTTATACAGAAAAAATGAGAGAGAAGTAAGGAGACGTGGGATGTAACTCGCCTACGTGGGGAGTTACATTTTTATTTAATTAAAATTGAATAAAACCATCTATTTAATTTAACTAAATAAATAAAAGCCAATAGTCATTTAAATCTGATTTAAATGGTTCCCTTTCACATAACCTATAATTTTAATGCGCATCTATTGTGCATTAAATTTAACCTATAGTAGAGACATACAAGTGAATCATGTTTGAGTGATAACTTAAATGACTGTAGTAGATGGATAAAGTTGGATACCTTATCCTGGTGACACTACAAATATGACCCATTTTTTAGATGTTACAGTTTTTATAAAGTGCTACAAATGATCTGATCCTGATCATTCATGTGTTGATATGTGAGCGGGAGTATTCTTGTAATGACCCGACATTTTGAGTACTCTGACAAAGGCCGTTATGACTAAATACACATTTAAAACCCATATATTTTGTTAAAAGAAAATTCATTAAAACAATAAGGATAGTTTTTCTAAAACTCGAAAACAAATAAATAATAAATAAATAAATAAATAAAACATTTATTCGGGGTCCCTTAAAAAATAATATTCACAAAGAAAACATTTAAAATGTTAAAATTTGCTGTCTTACATTAAATTCGAATTTCAAAGCATTCAAATGACAAAAATATAGACTGGGCGGAAGTGATTTCTATTGTCCCCATATGGCTCTGTCACAGATCCTGTCTGTCACTCGCCAACATGTTTCTGTCATTCCCTGAAAAACATAAAGGAATAAAGGATGAGTATAACAATACCCAGTAAGTAATCCCATTACCGGGATCAGGTTGGAATGCTTGTGGTTAGTGGAACTTTCATGGTGAAGATGTTCCTGAATGGCTAACTAAGGGGATAACCTGACTCGCCTTAACTTAGTGGCACACCGTCAATCATGGAAAAATAAACATAATCATGTACCTATCGCATCACACATGTCTAGTGGCCTGAAGGCACACCGTCAATCATGGGAAAAGAAACATAAACGTGTACCTGTTGGTTCACACATGTCTAGTGGCATGAAGGCACACTGTCAATCATGGAAAAAGAAACATAAACGTGTATCTGTCGGTTCATGCATGTCTAGTGGTCTGAAGACACACCGTCAATCATGGGAAAAGAAACATAAACGTGTACCTGTCGGTTCACGCATGTCTAATGGCCTGAAGGCACACCACCAAACATGGAAAAAATAACATGAACATGAACCTGTCAATTAATGCATGTCTAGCAGCCCGAAGGCTCACCGTCAAATATGAAATTGGACTCATCGGTCCCCTGTAAATATACATGTATCGAGATGAGATGGTATATCGCCCCTACTAGTCTAATCATGCATCATATACAAATATTTCATGGGTAGTTCCACAGCTCATATGATGACATAACAAGTAGTCTCAAACATGCTCAAACTCCAAAAAAACATACATATACAATAAGGTATAACTTCCAAGTCTAGCTTCTAGATCCCAATAAGTAACTTGATAAACCTAAATTAGGGTGCCAGACATGGAAACTCCGGTAATAGATTCACTTACCTCAAATTAAGTTAAGGACAGTTATCTCGACAACCAACTCCAACAATTTACTTGAACTAAAACCAACGAAAGGACCAAACTAAATCCTGCTAGAAAGCACGCCATTGATCTCCAAACTTCGAATATGTTCAAAAACTCGTTTCCCTTATTGGATAGTGACCAGAAACGCTCCCAAACTTCAATCGAAAAGTGAAACGCAAAGGATATCAACCAATTTGGGCCAAAAGCTAACAGGTGGTCAAGAACCTCCAAGAATTCTAAAACTTACCCAAAATATCAATTTCGGTGACAATAGCATCAGCAAGGGTGGCAACCATAGATAGACAGCGGATGTTGCTGTCAGACGACATAAATTGTTTAGGCTAGTGGCTGGTAGTGAGGGTCTTGCATGAGGATGGTTTGTGAGAGTGAGAGAGAAGGGGAATTTCTAGTTTTATAGATTTTATTCAACAACAATTACGAACAAACAAGAGCTTCAAACAACAATCCAATCGTTCAAAATGAAACTTTACATGTCTCGAATAGACTGACCAAATTTGAGCACGATTCGACAGTTCAAACTCCGAAAATCGACAATTTTGTGGAAGCTATCGCTGAAAAATCAAATTGCTTTCTCCTGGATTTTTGGTCTCTATTCACTCTCATTTAAGTTCGAAAAATCTCAATTCTTTTATTTTTTTTCAAATTTTGAAAAATAAATAAAATATTTTATCACAATATCTCCAAAATATCGAAAGATTCTGTTAATTTAATAAATCAATTAACTTTTCAAATTATCTTAATTTAGGTTTCAAAAACCAAAATTAAATGGCATAATATCCATCAACTTGATACAAATTAAATCCTTCCAAATATTTAAATCAATTCAAAACCACATGAAATTAATTATCTCCTTGATTTTTTTTAAGTTGGCCCTAAAATCCAAAATCAAAAGAAAGCAAAATTCAATATTTTCAAGATAATTAGTTCGAATATCTAATCAATTAAATTCAATTTAACCAATAAAAGTTTTTCAATTATTTCAATTTAATTTCAATTTCCCAAATAAGAGGGAAATTTAAACTCAATAATTTTAGATAATTAACTTAAACTTTTTTAAAATTTGGGATGTTACATTCTTCCCTCCTTATGAGACTTTTGTCCTTGAAAGTTCAAGTCCTTAAAGGCTCATGATACTTAGTACTTGTCTCATCCTCATGTTTCCAAATCGCTTCTTCAGACTGATAATTCTGCCAAAGTACTTATAACTAGCACTGTCTCCAAGTTTCAGAAAGCCTTCACCACTCTAGCAAGAATTTTCCCTAGATTGCTCCTCGTAACTCATGTTCTCATTCAAATGCAAGCACTCATAGTCCAACACATGAGATCGATTTTTCATATACCTCCTTAACATACAAAACTTATGCCTAAGACAAACATTAGGCATATGAAAATTCCCTTTTTGTTCATGTATCTGTGCCTTGGCTACTTCAACTCTCGTATCACTTGTATTTTACTTGGAGCTAAAATACTTTCACCTTTAAAGGTCAAATTAATGGCATCATTTGTTTCTCGTTCTAATTTTGTGCCCAAAATCAGGATCACCTAAACCTTGATAACACTAGCAATGATGTACATTTTAACTAATAAAGCCTTATGATTTCATGTCAATAGTTCTCGAACAACTATTGCTACTAATATCTCCACTTACAATATTTCCTAGAACTCTACAATAATCTAAAGAAGCTTGTCAAGTACTCTTCCAATGCGTGATTATCTAGCTTAATCAAATTCTCATTCTAAAACTGAGTTCAAGGAACAATAGCTTAGGTAGGATATCCATTCAACCAACAAATATGAAGATCAAAGTTCCATGTAGTAACAGGATTGTTCATACCAATTCCAAAGATTTGCAAACAAATATACCTATCTTAAACACCTATGTTTTCAATCTTAAAACATTAATTCTCTTACCTTCTCAAAACCAAAAAAATATTTCTCAAATACTTTCATTTTCCTTCACCCTTATATTTTTCGAGACCAATAAATCTAAGATGCTCTTTTCTACTTTCCTAGTGAAATATATCTATATCAAATCATATGACTGTTCGAATCCCTTTCCATAGTCTACAATCCAAAACCCTAAGCAAGCTATATATTTTTTTGAATAATGCCTACTGCAGTCCAAAGTTCCAAATGGTAATAAGAGATTCCTCCCTTACACTAAAACCAACGCCTGCTTTATACTAAAACCAACGCCTTGTATCCACCCATATCATGTTTTAAAATCCAAACCATGCTTAACTATTTGGGAGTCTTGAACACATTAATTTTCATTTACCTCTCCAAATTAAAAAAAAAAACCTTTCCTTAAATACTTTTATTTTTCTTCATATTTATCCTTGCTTAATCCAACAACTTGAAGGTATACTTTTCCCTTCCAGTGTGAAACATAATCCCTAAACCAAGACACATGACCCTTTATAACCTTTTCCATAAATCTAAAATTCCATTCCAAACTTGGAACTATAGTAGGGTATCCCCACAAGATAACATTGCTTTTAAACTTCAAAACGTTTATCCTTCCTCTTGGTATGATTAATTAAACTTGAACTTTTTCATTGTAACAAACACATAGTTCAAACCCAAGCACCTTAAGACTTTTTCAATCCAACAACTCATTTTCTCCCATCTAAAAGCAACCATAATTTCAACCATCTTGGCATTCCTTGACCAATTCATCTTACCTAGGTCTTGTAAAGAGTTCCTCATACTATCGCTTTATGCTCCATCTAGTAATTCTTCTTCCTTTTAGGTACGTTACATAAAGAATCAAAATACCATACATTACTCGGTCCACCAACTTCAATACCATGAAAGTGATCATGATCTATTAATCCTTTCAANAGAAAGCCTTCACCACTCTAGCAAGAATTTTCCCTAGATTGCTCCTCGTAACTCATGTTCTCATTCAAATGCAAGCACTCATAGTCCAACACATGAGATCGATTTTTCATATACCTCCTTAACATACAAAACTTATGCCTAAGACAAACATTAGGCATATGAAAATTCCCTTTTTGTTCATGTATCTGTGCCTTGGCTACTTCAACTCTCGTATCACTTGTATTTTACTTGGAGCTAAAATACTTTCACCTTTAAAGGTCAAATTAATGGCATCATTTGTTTCTCGTTCTAATTTTGTGCCCAAAATCAGGATCACCTAAACCTTGATAACACTAGCAATGATGTACATTTTAACTAATAAAGCCTTATGATTTCATGTCAATAGTTCTCGAACAACTATTGCTACTAATATCTCCACTTACAATATTTCCTAGAACTCTACAATAATCTAAAGAAGCTTGTCAAGTACTCTTCCAATGCGTGATTATCTAGCTTAATCAAATTCTCATTCTAAAACTGAGTTCAAGGAACAATAGCTTAGGTAGGATATCCATTCAACCAACAAATATGAAGATCAAAGTTCCATGTAGTAACAGGATTGTTCATACCAATTCCAAAGATTTGCAAACAAATATACCTATCTTAAACACCTATGTTTTCAATCTTAAAACATTAATTCTCTTACCTTCTCAAAACCAAAAAAATATTTCTCAAATACTTTCATTTTCCTTCACCCTTATATTTTTCGAGACCAATAAATCTAAGATGCTCTTTTCTACTTTCCTAGTGAAATATATCTATATCAAATCATATGACTGTTCGAATCCCTTTCCATAGTCTACAATCCAAAACCCTAAGCAAGCTATATATTTTTTTGAATAATGCCTACTGCAGTCCAAAGTTCCAAATGGTAATAAGAGATTCCTCCCTTACACTAAAACCAACGCCTGCTTTATACTAAAACCAACGCCTTGTATCCACCCATATCATGTTTTAAAATCCAAACCATGCTTAACTATTTGGGAGTCTTGAACACATTAATTTTCATTTACCTCTCCAAATTAAAAAAAAAAACCTTTCCTTAAATACTTTTATTTTTCTTCATATTTATCCTTGCTTAATCCAACAACTTGAAGGTATACTTTTCCCTTCCAGTGTGAAACATAATCCCTAAACCAAGACACATGACCCTTTATAACCTTTTCCATAAATCTAAAATTCCATTCCAAACTTGGAACTATAGTAGGGTATCCCCACAAGATAACATTGCTTTTAAACTTCAAAACGTTTATCCTTCCTCTTGGTATGATTAATTAAACTTGAACTTTTTCATTGTAACAAACACATAGTTCAAACCCAAGCACCTTAAGACTTTTTCAATCCAACAACTCATTTTCTCCCATCTAAAAGCAACCATAATTTCAACCATCTTGGCATTCCTTGACCAATTCATCTTACCTAGGTCTTGTAAAGAGTTCCTCATACTATCGCTTTATGCTCCATCTAGTAATTCTTCTTCCTTTTAGGTACGTTACATAAAGAATCAAAATACCATACATTACTCGGTCCACCAACTTCAATACCATGAAAGTGATCATGATCTATTAATCCTTTCAAAAATTTTCTTGGAACATTTTGACTTTAATATCTAGTAATCCTTAATAGAATTTATAGTCTCTTCTTCACCTCTTTCTTATCTTATAAAGAAACTTTAATCTCGTAACTAAGAACGTGTGCCTTGTGATAAAGTTCCTTGTAGCACCGCTAGTTTTATTCTCGTAATGCAAAACTTAATATCATTCCCTAGTGAATTTCCAGTTCACCTACCTTATTCTATAGCTTAACCAAATACATTCATTTCTTTCTTTCATGTCATAAGGGCATAACACTTTATAGTTCTATCAGGTTTCAATATCTATGAACAGAAATATATGTCTGTTTCTAACAGTCCTTCCATAAATTGAACTAACGCCAAATGAACTTATTATGATCCTTCTTTTTTTCCATAACACAAAAACAAAATAGTCATCTCATATTAACTTCTTTCAGGTTGTTAAACTAGCAATAACAATTAGTCAATATATAAAGTTTAGACATGAAGGATTTTAAACACATTTTCCATAAAATATTTAATGAAAGAACATACCTGGTAAGGACGAAGGATCCGTGAATAGCCATAGGGGACACAAAATGAAGACTTACATCGTAAGTCAGTCTACAGAACCTAAAACTTAGGCTCTGATACCAATTGTAACGACTTGACCTTTCAAGTACTCTGACAAAGGCCGTTACGACTAAATACACATTTAAAACTCAGATATTTTGTTAAAAAAAAATTGATTAAAACAATAAGGATAGTTTTTCTAAAATAAACTCGAAAACAAATAAATAATAAATAATAAATTTTGGTTTATAAGGGCACTTTTTTTTTGGGCATTAATTGCGATAGAGTATGAAATTCTTTAGTATTGAGTCATTTGTGAGTTTTCCGATGGATGTCTAGAGAAAACGAGGCCAAAATCGGAGGAATTCGCAATTGTAAAATGGCTGTTGTACAGTAGCATTGCAATGTTGTGCCCTAGCATTGCAACACTGCAAACAGTGAACACAAGAATTTTTCGTAGCGTTGCGATGCTAGGCCACAGCATTGCAATGCTCCGAGACGATTTTTTTTTTCCAGTTCGCATGCAGTTCGATTCGAGTTGAAGCTGGTTCGCATCCGGTTCACTTGGTTCGTGCAGTTCGAGTGCTGGATGGTCCGATTTGTGCGGTTCAAGACTCGGTTCACCTGTTTTGATCTAGTTGGCTATTATTTTGTAATAATTAGCTATTTTTTTAATTAAGTAAATTAATATAAGTGGTATATTAATTTAATTAATTGTTTAGGAGTCTAATCTCGGTCCAATAATTGTTTTAAATTATGCATATGATGTATGATTTATTTTATATATTTATATGTCATAATGTATGCCATACAATAATATCCTATCATAGGTTATGCATTATTCATGCATCACTTATATTATAAATGTTATAATATATAGTTGCATGATTTAATTTTATAGTATGGTCATGCATCATATAATATAAATGTTATAATATATGTTTGCATGCATTAATAACACAACCAAACATCATTTATATTATAAGTGTTATAATATATAGTTGAATGTATGGATGGATGTATGTTATTAATTATTTCATTAGTATATAAGTGTTATGTATATTAAGTAATGAAATTGAATTACATAAAATATGTCACTACTTTAGGTTATTTTATAATTGTTATAATTTACCTAAGTATGCTTTAACATGCAATAATTGGTTTTAACTTATTTCATTTCTAAATTTGTAATTAAATAAAATTAGAAATTAAAATCAATAATGCAGAACTGCATGCAAACCTTAGGTTAAAATCATTTTTTAAAATAGTTTTAAAATATGATTCACATAAACCTAATATCACATTTCTAATGAGATTAGAAATAAGTTTAATAGGATTAATTTGGTTTTAACTAAAAGATTAAATTGGTAGCAAATGTACCTATAAGAGACCTTTTGTCTAGGTTGGGGTATTTGAGCTGACGGAAACGGAACACCTTTATCTAGGAACTGACATAGAAAGGTAAATTTGATAGATTTGCTACAAGCATGAAATTATTAATTAAGGTTTATTAAAGTATTTAATGAACATTAATCAAAATTTTTAACTATCCAAAGTAAGTGTTACTTTTAGGAAAATTTAAACTATCACTTAGTAAAACAATTAGCCGTTTTTTTTTTTCTAAGTTAAATCAATCCCAGATAAAACACTCAGTGGGAGGAAAATGAGGTATATGATACTTCAATGTTCAATTTCACGTTTCTCCTTCAAAGTTCGCATTGTGAGATTTATACTCAGCCTCGAGGCACCTTTGCTTGTGTGCCCCTCTGAGTGATGTTTAGATAGGTCAATAATGGAGATAGTGTTTATAGTAAGTGAGAGTGGGACGTGTGTCAACATATCCCATAGTCTCTCTCATTAGTTTGTTGCAGTGTTTTTGAAGTGACCCCAAGCGTGCGCCTGAGGCGAGAGACAAGGCACCTGAGGGCCTATGTGCCTTGTACGTAGCTGGGGTGAGTAATTTGAATAAGGCGCTTGCCCAATGGCACCTTGCAGTGCCTTGCATCTTGGTCAAAGCGTGCACCTGGTGTTGGGATTGACGTCCTAATTCTCCCGAAGTTCCATAGTTTGTAAACTTTGTACTCATTGTTATTAATAAAATAAGAGTTATTTTATTTACATTTACTCATATCCAATAAACAAAGATTTGTAGTTATTGTATATAAACTTAAGCATGTATATGAGATATACAAGTGGATCATGTCTTAAGTAATAATCTAAAAGGTCTGTAGTATAAGGATAAAGGAGGGATACCTTATCTTAGTGACACTATGGATACGACCCGCTTTGTTGAGGTTTACAAGTGTTGTGAACTACTATAGATGGTCTGATCCTGACCATTCATGAAGAGACATGCGGGTGGAAGTGTCTTATACAAAGAGTTTATATAAGATCGGACCACAAGATGATTAGTCCCTTTATATAACGCCGTTGATACTTGAGACTTACATCTCACTATAACGACCATAGGTGACATGACCTTAATCCTGAGTGTTTTGGGAACTCCTGTTTTTGAGGGCAGTCCTTTGATTAATATGGGTGAGAGTAGCCAAATTGCCAACTCAACAAGCCTATCTTTTTAGGTATTTGTCTGATTGGGGAGTTGGGAACTCAGTTACACAAGATGTAATTCACTCATTCCCCGAAGCATGGGTAAGTAAATAGATTGCTCCCTTAAGGGTTGATTCCAAGTCTTGAACACAGTGGCCACATCCTCTCTTCTAAAGAAAGAACCCAGTCATAGTAGGAATATGACTTATTGTTCATTAGAGTACTTAATGAGTTAGATTTTCTATCTCTTTTTCACCTTTTTTCTTCTTCCACTTTTTGGTGTCTGAAGAGGAAGGCACAAATTTAATACCAGAGGTCGAACCTCTGTAGAACTTTTTAGAGGACGAGGCAATATTTTTCTCATCCTTCTGTTCCTTGACTTTCATCAAGGATTGGAAAGTCTGTAGCTTGTTAAGCAAGGTGATGAAGTTTTAGTCAATCCTATTCATAACAACATTGCTACGGAACTGAAGGAAACTTTTAGGTAAAGTTTCCAGGATGAAGCTAACCTAACTCGCCCCATCAATTATAGACTTGTTCATCTCAGCCACATTAAAGTGGACCGTCATGTTCAAAACGTGTTCTTGAACAGAGACCCCCTCTTATATACAGGCATTGAAGATGAATTTAACAGCGTCATGCCTGAGCTGAGCGGACAGTTTTCCAAAAATTCCTTGTAATAACTCCATGATCTCACGGATAGTGAGCATGGGCTCATGCTCCTTGGCCAAGACTTCAGAAAGACTTGCCAAAATATACGCTTAGGCCTTTTCGTTTGCCCATACCCAGCGTTTGTATGCCTCACGAATGTTTCGAGTGATATTTGGAGTTGAGACTGGAGGACATTCCTCCACTAGAATAAATCATAAGTCATCGATGATTAAATCTGTATTGATTGTGTTTTTCCATGTGATGCAATTATCCTAGTTAATTTGTCGACGACGAGCATATTTAGAGTCACAAAAGTCATATTGAAAAATTGCTTAAACATGCAATTTATTTATATTTGTAATCCATGCATTACTCATTTTGAAAAACCAATCAAATTTAGCAAAATAATTTAATGCACCCTATTTGATATTTATTTTACAATGATGTTTCAGTGAGACAGGGTAAAAGCCACCATAGTGTGATCAGGTATCCTTCACTGAAATGAGACCATCTCAACCAATATACAGAACAACTCTTTGTTCCCGTACATATTAGTCACCTTTGTTTGGTCCATAAAATGTTATACTTGACATTTTCTTATAAGTGTAACCCCTCATTTTTAGATTCTACAGTTCCACCCCAATGAGCCAACCGTAGGAAAAAATCGATTGGGATAAAACTAAAGTAATCCTATCTATTTATGGAGTTTAAGTAAATAGTCATGCAAATATCATCCATAGGGGGACACAAGCAAAGGTGTCTCAAGTCAAACATGAAAATGTACTATAAACTAATGAGAAAGACCATGGGATGTGTGGACACACGTCCCACTCCCACTTACTATAAACACTCTCTCCATTCATCTTAGTATTGACCTATATAAACACCACCCTTAGGGGGACACTAGGTTTCACGGTGTGAACTATGAGGGAGAAACGTGAAAAGAATAATGAAATATCATATACCTCATTTTCCACCCACTGAGTATTTTATGTAAGGTTAATTTAACTTAAGAAAAAAAAGGGGCTACTTATTTTTACTAAATGATTGTTTAAGTTTGCCCAAAAGTAACACTTACTTTGGATAGTTAAACAATTCTGATTGATGTTCATTAAACATTTTAATAAACTTTAATCAACAATTGTATGCTTGTAGCAAATCTATCTAATTCATCTTATAAGTCAGTTCCCAGGTAGGGGTATTCCGTTTCCGTCAGCTTAAATACCCTAGCCTAGACAGAACTAGCCTTAGACAAAGATCCCTTATAGATACATTTGCTACAATTTAATCTTTTATTAAAACCAATTTAATCATATTAAACTAATTTCTAATCATATTAGAAATATTGTGAACTTAGGTCTATGTGAATCATATTTTATACTATTTAAAAAAATGATTTTAACATAAGTTTGCATGCAATACTTTGTTATTGATTTTAATTTCTAATTTTGTTTAATTATAACAATTATAAAATCAAATGAAATAAATTAAAACCATACATTGCATAAAATGACGTACTTAATAAAATTATAACATTTATAAAATTACCTAAAATATTGTCATACTTCATGCAATCTCAATTTTAAATTTCATTACTTAATCATACATAACGATTATATACTAAAATGATGAAATTATTAATAACATGCATACATCCATACATCCAAACTATATATATTATAACCCTTATAATATAAATGGTGCGTGACTATGTCATTAATGCATGCAAACATATATTATAACATTTATAAGATTTGATGCATGAGCATGCTATAAAATTAAATCATGCAAAATATACTATAGCATTTATAATATTTATGATCTATGAAATAATGCATAACCTATCGTGAGATTTTTCTATATGACATATATTATGACATATATAAGAGAAAAAAAAATCATACATTGGACCGGGATTGACTTTCATAATACTTTATTAAATTAATATAATTTTATATTAATTTAATTAATTAAAACCTAAAAAAATTACATAAAATGGAAAAAAAACTGCAAAAGCCGCATGGACCGGACCAAATCTCTGTTGGGTTTGATGCCCTAAATCTCATAGGATCCTATAATTTGTAAATTTTGTGAACAAACTCGTTGTTTATTTAATAAAATATATGATATTTTATTCCAATTTTTATTGCATCAATCGCAAATCAATAAACTAAGTTCCATGGTTATCTTAGAACTTAAACGTGTATTAGAGACATACGGATGGATCATGTTTTAAGTGATAACCTAAATTGTCTGTAGTAGATGGATAAGGTTGGATACCTTATCCTTGTGACACTACGAGTATGACCTGCTTTGTTGATGTTACAATTGTTGTAAAGTGTTTCAGGTGATATGTTCCTAATCATTCATGTGGAGACATGTGAGTGGGGATATTCTATACAAAGAAGTTTATATAATACCGGACCATGAAATGAGTAGTCTCATTATATAACACCGTTCTTAATAGAGACTTTTATTTCATCAGGATGACCATAGGCAACACGACATGAATCCTACGTGAGTTATGAACTCCTGCATATGAAGACAGTCCTTTGATTTGTATGGGTGAGAGTGGCCAGATCGCCGACTCAACATGCCTACCATTTTGGGGATTCGTCTGGTTGGGGAGTTGGGAACACAGCTACACAAGACAAAGTTCACTTTTTCCTCAATGTCAGGGAAAGTAGATAAATTGCTCCCTTAAGGGCTGATTCCACGGCTTGAACATAGTGGCACCACACCTTTTCCTGGCCCGAGAGGGGTTAGTCATAGTGGGACTATGATTTATTGTTTATTAGAGGAATCAGTGGTACTTAAGAAGTTAGATGTAACTATAGGGGCAAAACGGTAAATTGACCCAGCTGTACTTACAAGCAATTTGTGAAGGGTCGTCGTACTGTGGATTGGTTATATCCAATGGACACAAAAATATATCTATAGTACGAAGAGTGCAACTATCGATCTTTAGTGAAGTGCCCGACAGTTAACAAATGGTGAATAATTTAATTAAAGAGTTTAATTAATTATTCACGAACCGTTGGAGCCTTAAGCTACAGGTCCATGAGGTCCCCTCGGTAGCTCATTGGATTTTATGAGAATCAATTTTTGGATTTATTTGAATTGTTCAAATTAATTGGGGGAATTAATTATATATGATATAATTAAGTTTAAGTATTTGTATATGATATAATTACTACGATGTATTTGATATATTATAACATAAAGAATTTATTAGAGGAATTCAATGTGAATATGATTCAAATGTTAATTATATAAATTATTTTCATATAATTAAAATTTAATGTAAATATGATTTATATTAAATACCATAAGAGAGAGAAAAGAAACTATAGGTTATATATTGTATATGATATAATATTATACTATATGTTATATGTTATATATAGTGAAACCCGGATTTCCATTTTGCCTACTTAAGCAGGTGATTAAGGGAATTAACTAAGTGAAAGTTAAATCCTATGTTAAAGAGAAGGAAAATTTTAAGTGTTTAAAAAATATTGTTTAGTAGCTTTGAGATAAGTCTTAACTAGTAAAAATTTGGTTAAGTATGAATCCAAAAGAACTATGCATTGAAGGCTAGGAAAAATAGCTAAGTATTAGACAATGCGTTGGCCATTAGAATTTAAGAAGTTATTTGGGTATTGAAAGAGGCTGAAGTATGACCGAGAGGAAAGGCTATGCGGGGACAAGCATGCGGCAGCCTATGTTTGAGAGGTTAGTAGAGCATGTGGTAGCCTCAAGTTGTGCGGACATAGACGCAAGGCACTGGAGATGCGTGTGCGAGTTGATCGTGTATGCAGCAATGCTACACAATGGATGCGGCGATGCTACACGATGATGCTACGTGATGGATGCGGCGATGCTACGCGATGGTATGCGGCGATGCTACGCGATGGTATGCGGCGATGCTACGCGATGGTATGCGGAAACACTATGCGATGGTGCTATGCAGCAGCCTTGCTAAAGGATGAGCTAGGCGATGAGACAAGTCATGGTGAATGCATGGTGAATTGTCTTTGTGCTGCTAAGGCTTTTGATAATAAGGTTTATGAGGTGCGTTGGTCTTGAGCAAGAGACTATGGACATTGACAGGCAACAAGGACATACATGCGTTGGTCATAAGGGATGCGTTAGAAAGAGCCTAGGCGATGATGAGCTATACCATGAGGTGTTGAGTTGAGAACCAAGTCGACCCAAAGGTTGTTATGCGTTGGTGATGTGCTATGTGCCGAGGACATCCGAAGCATGTGGACACATAGGACAAGGCTTGAGCAAATAGTATACGGTGGAAAAAGGTTGGTCATAATCCTAGTTGAGCGCATAAGGCAAAGGTAAGCCATGCGGTAGAGGGCATGCGACCAAAGAAGAGCCTTGCGAGCATCTAGTATATGCGACCAAGTTGCGTCGATGGGATGCACAAGGTAAGGTTGCGTTAATTGGAAATGGCACAATCGAGGTTAGTAGGTTACATATGAGGAAAGGTGCTAGGCGACAATGGCGTGAAAGGTGTTATGTTGAGATTTAAAGATGGTGCATATGAGGTTGGATGGACGCATTTAAGGTCGTCATCCGAACATATGGCTTGTTAGGAAGAAATCTTAAGCCTTAAGAAAATAAGGTGGATGCACGAGAAGACATGCAAATGTGAGGGCTATGTTTTGGCTAAAGGAAGAGGAAGATACCTTGGGTTGCGATGATGTAAGATTGCGTTAATGTTGTAAAGAAATGACACTTGGACATGCGGCCAAGTAGGAAGTGTCGACTTTGGAGAGATTTTGGATGCCTATAAATGGGTCCAAGGACTTCTCTTCAGATCATAATTCAAAGGAAATTAGGAAGAGTGTGAAAACTGATTAAACTATGCGTTGGTAGCAAAAACCATGCGTCGGTCATGAAGTTTCAAGAGAAGGAGATGTTGTCGGACAGGAAGATCTGAAAGTAGCATCAATTTGGGACAAAAAGTTCTCCCAGAACACTTGTGCGTTTGGAGTGATTCCAAAGCCACCTGAAAGCTATGAGAGTCTAATTTTTAGGGTAGGGCTTCTAAAGAAGAAACTTCAAGGAATCGAGCTGAAGAATGAGGAAAAGACAGAAGGGTCAAGCTGTCGGGTAAGCTGGGCCAGTCTTGATGTTTTGAAGATTCTAGCCAAACCACGAGGAGTTCTGAGCTAATATTTTGATGTTAGCTTCTTGAGAAATTTTAGAGATTATTTGTAGAAGGAAGTAACTCGATATTAAGCCTATAACTATAAGTAATCTGAGCTTTAAATTGAATCTAGAATTTAGGGTTCAAAAGCGGAGCCTAGGAAGATCAAGGAACTTCTAAGAGAAAGATTCATATCCTTACCAAGGTGAGTGGTACTTTCCTTTAAGTTTTAAGCATATCTTTTAGATTAAGTTGTATATGCTTATGTTATGAATGAGTATCTAGCATGGGAATGAGATTATGTGATCGGGATAGTCAGGGGGTCAATAGACCTAGTTCCTGAGCCTGAAAGTTAACCTCGCGGGATGGTCAGGGGACCGAGAGGTCTAGTTCCTGAGCCTGTGGGAGGATCCTCATATGGGATGGTCAGAGGGTTGACGGGCCTAGCTTATGAGCTCATGAGCGGGGAGTTATGTGCACATAAGAGACTAAGTAAGCGTTCATGATTAGTATTAGTTAACTATCTACCGTGTGTGTAGGTAGTAAATAGACACATTCTAAATAGTTATCAGTTTAGCTATCTACCGTGCGTAAAGATAGAGTTGAGAACAGACTCATTCAAGGCTGAGGTTTAAATGTAATCTCGTATTTATGATATGCTTGTTTTTATGAGTTGAAATAGACTCTAAAAGTTTCTTACTACTCACTGAGCTTTGTGAAGCTCATTCTGTTATTTTATGTTTCTTTCTAGGTAGTGAAAGGTGAGAAGTTCCAGGGTGCTGCTAAGGTCAAGGTCTGCCACAAGCCACAATTATACTTCCGAAGGATTTTACAGTTGTTGTTGTAAACTTTGTAGTGAAGTCTTGGAGTTGTATAAACGTAACATTATTGTAATAAAATGGGCCTACTTAATCAGTTGTTGTTGTCTTCTTGACTTAAAGTTTACTGAGTGTAGTAAAGAGGTACAGTTGGACAGTAGGTATCACAAAAGGATGGTATCTACGGTCCCTCACGCCTCTCATCAGGCTCAGGAGTGCAGTCTCGGGGTAGGGTGTGACATATATGATATAACATATGATTGCATAATATATATAATAAATTGGTTATTATATATATTTTTTATAATTTTAATTGTGAATTAAAATTATTTATTAATTATTTTATTATTAAATAATTTTTTGATTATTTAATTTTAAATTAATTAAGAGGAGGAAGTTGCTTTTTCTCTCCACAACTCACGTAAGGAGTGGTGAAGATCTCTCCTTCTTAAACCTACAAAAGAAAAAAAAACGACAGAAAGAATGTTGCTCTTTGAAGGTTTTTCTTTTAAATCTTTCCTTTTCCCTCAACCCAAAAACACTCTTAGCCCACACCTCTTAGATTCTCACCAGAGAATACTGAGGACTCCTTCGTGGTAGTGTTCGAGGGTTTCGTTTGAAGAACGTCTTCAAAGGTAAGTTTTCCTAAACCTTTTTGGTTTTTTTTGGCATGTTGTATGATTTAATTTTTCCCCAAATGTATGTGCTGTACAATTGTTTTCTTTTAAAAAACGATTGAAAATTGGGATGATCTACTTCCACTGCGGTCCTATTCACAGGGGTTCCTTCAATCTCCCACGGCAAAAACCGCCTAGACCGGACCAAATCTCCCACTGCAAAAGAAAAAAAAGCTCCAAAAATGGCCCCGTCTCTTCCAGATCTTCACCGAAATAGCCACGAACGACTCGTACTTATCAAATTACAGACTCGATTTCATAATACGCCCAAAAACAACGGGCTCTTACAAACCAATTTGTAAAAAAAAAAAAAAAGTGGTAAAGAGAAAATCAATCCCGAAAACATCCAATATGTACAAAAACCACATTCTTCTACATAAATACAGAATTTACCCACCATAAACAATATAATTTAATTCCGAAAATTGAAAAATTAGGAATAAAAAACCTGGCTCTGATACCAATTGAATGACTGTGAAGTCTGAAGTGGAAGCGGAGATCGGTCACAATTTTTAATTTCACACTAAACTAAAAAACAGAAACATAAAAAATGCATTCTAACAAAATTTTACAACATGCTAAAGAATAAATATAGAGAAGGAAAAAGGTTCAAAGATATACTTATCCTTGAAGCCAAAGATCTTCACGAATTCTTCTCAACGAAGATCACAAACAAAAGACCAAATGGACACCACCACAAGAAAAATCTTCTGTATTCTCTATAGATTATGAGAATTCATAGTAGTTTGGGGCTTTGATGATTTTGGGAGAGGGAAAAATATTTTGACGGAGAGAAGAAGACAATTTTTTTGCAGGATAGATCTTTCTTTTTTTTTTTTTCTTTTTTTTACGTGCTGACTTTTTGTGTTGATTTTTGGGAAAGAGGAAGATCTTCAAAACCACCCCCACTCGCCACAATAGATTGAGAGAAATCTGTGGAGGGAGTTATATATTTTATTTTTTTTCAAATACAATATAACCTATAGTTTTAAAACTCTCAATAATTCATGATATTTAATATAAATCAAATTCATATTAAATTTAATTATATGAATTTAATCCATATAATTAGTATTTGAATCAAATTCAATTTTTTTCCTCTCATAATAAACTTTATATTATAATGTATCAAATACATTATATTAATTATATCATATATAATTAATTCTCAATAATCCTAGTTGAGTTACAAAGGGGACCTTATGGACCTGTAGATTGAAGCTCTATTGGTACTTGGATAATTAATTAAATTATCCAACTTTCATTAACTGACGGTCACTCCACTAAAGACCGACAGCTACACTCTTCACACTACAAATATATTTATGTGTCAATTGGATATAACCAATCTACAGTACGACGACCCTTATCCCAATTGAATACAATAATCATCAAAATTTTGGGATGTATATTCACCAACATTATCAAGACGAATGGTCTTAATTGTATGATCAGGAAATTATGCTCTTAACTTAATTATTTGAGCCAGTAATCTTGCAACTACAAGATTTCGATGGGATAATAAGCACATGTGTGACCATTTACTGGATGAATCTATTAGTACCATAAAATATTTAAATGGTTCACTTGGTGGGTTAATAGGTCCACATATATCACCATGAATTCGTTCTAAAAATGTAGGTGATTCAGTCTCTACTTTAGTTGGTGATGGTTTAATTATCAATTTTTTCTTGAGAGCAAGCATCACATGATCATTCATTAGATTGAAGAATCTTCTGGCTCTTCAATGGGTGTCCACGTGGATTCTAATTTTTATCATCATTATAGACCCTGGATGACTCAATCTATCATGCCAAATAGCAAATATATATGGATTCATGAATTTCAAGTTCATTGTTGCATATGTTTCAATTATTTGTATATGAATATAATACAATCCAGAAGATAAGGCAAACAACTTTTCCAATATACGTTTTTTTATTTGAGACAATAGAAGTAATATATAGATATTCCACATTATTTTTCCTATCAATCTCAATATGATAACCACTGCAACATATATCTTTAAAACTAAGTAGATTTCTCTTTGATTGACTAGAGAATAATGCATTGTCAATTGTAAATTTTGTTCCTCTAGGCAAAATAATATTTGTTTTTTCAAAGCCTTCAAAAGTTTGCAGAACCTGATATTGTATTGACTTTTGCTTCCAACATTATTAATTTGGAAAAATATTTTCTACTTGTAAGTATTGTATGTGTAGTTGCACTGTTTGCCAGACATGGATCTTATTTACTCTTCTTGAGTTACCCAACATATGAAA
Organism: Benincasa hispida; assembly: GCF_009727055.1. Classification (NCBI taxonomy): domain Eukaryota; kingdom Viridiplantae; phylum Streptophyta; class Magnoliopsida; order Cucurbitales; family Cucurbitaceae; genus Benincasa; species Benincasa hispida. Next base: position 60,493,974 of record NC_052359.1, read on the forward strand.
ATGATCTAGGTTTCTTCATTAAAAGAAAATATTTACAATAAGAAAAAGAACATTTGGAATATACAGTGGTTAACATCTACTAAGAGAAAAAAAGAACATAAAAATGAATAAACAACAATAAGTCTAGAAATTTTCAAATTCAAATGAAACACTAGATGTTCCATCAATTTTGTCGATTTTCTCTTCAAGAGATTCAAAGAAGTCCGCCACATCCAAATTTATCATATGGGATGGGTCAAATATGTCATTGTTCTGGTATGCAAACTTTGCTTCCACATTTTTCTCTTTTTCCTTTGAAGAGTCTTGATAGAGATCAACTAAATGTTTTGACGTACAATAGGTACGTGATCAATGTTCAGTCATGCCACATCGGAAGCATTTATTTTCAACACTTTTTAAACTCTTATCTTGTGGAGTTTTTTTCTTTGTGATCACCATTTTGTGTGGTTATTTTGAAATTTGAATGATCAGAACGACTACAAAAATAATAATCATTTCTTCCTCTACCACAATCACGACTTCGACCACGATTATTAACATTTATCGCATTCACTTCAGGGAATGATGTTATTCCAGTTGGTCGAGATTCATGATTTTTCATCAATAACTCGTTATTTTGTTCGGCATGAGAAGACATGAAATTAATTCAAAATATTGTTTAAAACATTTCTCTTGATATTGCTGTTGTAGGAGCGTATTCGAGACATGAAATGTAGAAAATGTTTTTTCTAACATATGAGTATCAGTAATTTTCTCTCCACATAATAATAATTTCGAACTAATTTTAAATAATGCAAAGTTGTGATCACTGATTCGAAATCTTGTAGCCCTAAGTGCATCCATTCATAACGAGCTTTAGGAAGAATAACTATTTTTTTTTATGATCATACATTTCTTTCAAAAATTTTCATAGATACGAGGATCTTTTATTGTAAGATACTCTATTTTTAATCCCTCATGGAGATGATAACGAAGGAAAATCATAGTTTTTGCTCTGTCTTATTAGATGTCGTATTTTCTTCTTTAATAGTATCTCCTGATTCATAACATCCAGGTGGATTTCGGCATTGAGTACCCATGACAAATAATCATTGTTGTTAATATCAAGGGCGGAAAATTCTATTTTTATGAGATTTGTCATGGTAGCACTATCATAAAATATTGTATTTATATTATAAATTTAATATGTACTAAATACGCAAAATAACATTTAATTTATTAATTATAATAAAGAGAAAAAAGTTGACCTACCTTCAGCGATCGAAGTGATAGGAACTCGTGCTGATAATGTGTTGTGAATTTGAGGATCACAATGAAACACAAATGTCAATAAAATATAATATTAAAATAAATATAATATAATATAATAAAGTATATAAATATCAAAATAAATAAAGCATAATATAATAAATTATAATATATAGAATAAATAAATAATAAAAGAACATAAATACATATATAGATATAAAATAAATAACTTAAATAAAATAAAGAAATAAAAAAATAGTGAAATTATGAAATTATGAAATTTCCTTTACTTCGCCTCCAAAAAAAAGTTAAAGAATTCTCATTAATATTTTCACACCAACAAAATCTACAAATGGCGACTATTTATAGGAGTCTTGGTAAGTAGAATGTGGAATGATTTGGACACTAATGACGTGTATTTATAAGATATGTGGCATTTAAATACTGAGCATGAATATCTATATACCCTCTATTATAATATTTATAATAAAAATCAACTAAAGATTATTCTTACTAAAATACTAAGGAAAATTATCATGCAATTATTTAGGGAAAAAAATAGATAAAAACAAATGAAGAAAAGAAGATGAAAAAGGTGATCATTAAAACCTACTATCATCTATTTTATATTGACATTTTTTTATGGGAAGATTTTGATTTCGACTTTTTCTCTCTAATATATTAAGTTAATCTGTGCATTTAGATGTATTTTACATATGTTCGTAGGACACATATATGAGATGATAATGGACTTTTTATCAATTCAACTACATTCGAATGGAAAATCGTATAAAAATCAAATTACAAACGCATGAAAAGAAAAATAAAATTATCTCCTTAATCCAAACTTACACATATGGTTTAAGTATCAATACAAATAGATGAAATCAAAGTAGATAAATTAAAAAGTTCAATAAATAAGGGATCAATTACCATTTTAAAGGTTAATGGTTTGATCCTTAATCCAATTATTATTAAATTAACAACACAAACCGAAAAAGTAATTAAACATACGATTTTGAAATTCTTGATCGATATCGTCAAGCTAAATGTATCCACGAAGCTCTATTGTTTGTTCTTTTAAGCCTGATAACAACAAAAATAACATTCATGAGCATCATATTGAAAAATTCTTAAACAAAGAATAATGTAATTCATTGAAAGAAATTCATGTTAAGAAGCATATGGTACCATGAAGCGCTTCTTGTAAAGTTCAACAATCGCTTTAGGATCATATTTTGTTTGCTTGTAAGCATCAATCTTGTTGAACTCCTGCAACAAATTAGTAACAGCTTCTGTAGGAAAATTTTATAGTACCATGATCCAACGGTGCGCGTTATGAATCTTTGAGAGTTTTAACTTTTCTTTTTCTGCCCTTTTATTTTGAAATATTTTTGTTTGGTCCCAAAATGTTTACAAATACTCGTTCGGGAAATTGAAAATTTATCCTATTTTATTCCATTGAAATCATAAATAAAATTATTTATGAATATGACGTCACACTCAATATATGTAACTTCGAATACAAGTCAATATAAATACAATCTTCATTCGATATGATGGGAAAGAAGTATACAAGAATTAAGGGAAAACATTTGGGTGTAGTTTTGTACATCTGTCCACAACCTATTCGGTTATCTAACTATAGTTTGCTACGTGACAAACTCTTATTTCTAGATACACCTAACATATTGTTCAAAATTAGGATACTAAAATAAAATTTACTAAATAAAATCGTTAGAAGTGTATACTTATTTAAGAAAAGAAACTTATTTAGAATTAACGTGATGAGTTTCGTTTATTACCTCGATCCATGTAGCTAGATGAGGTCTTCCTTTTTTGATATCATAGTTGAAAATTTCATTTAAGAAAATATGGAATCTTTCCATAAATGTGATATATGCAATGTCCACCTAAACCAAAAAAAAAAAAAAAAAACTCGGTTATAAAAAGTGTGGCCAATACAATATATCATCTTAAATTTTCAACGTATTTTAAGATCCATTTAGATTGACTTTAAATACAAATTTTCAAGTACAAAATAGTAAAATCACCCCACTGAAGTGACCCAAAAAGAATGGGCCATCATCAAATTTCTGCAAAGCATTCTCCAAGTAATCAAATTGAGGACCTAATTAAAGAAAGAAAATTTAATAAAATCAGCTCTTGTTTTGAACAATAAGCAAAGAAAAGAGTTGAAAAAGAGAGATATATGAGGGCCTTTGCCTGCTTCCTTAGGAGGGTCACCCTTAAATGAAGGGTATACTGCCCCAGTAAATGTATCAATATAAGCTAGCAACTCTTCACCAAATTTCCTTTTAGCAGGATCCTATCATTTCAAACATGGTAGAAGTATTTAATTTAGTGCTTCTCACAGTAAAATGGTAAAAATCTCTCAAATATGATTTTTAATAAACTAAAAAATTTGATGGTACGAAAATCGTGTCAAAAGGTATAAACTAAGACTCCATTACTTTTAGATTCTTATGTCCTGTTTAGTAACTGTTTCGTTTTTTGTTTTTTTTTTTTAAATTAATTCAATTTTTTCGATATTTTTTTACATTGATTTGCATTTTTCTTAAGCACAATGCTTGAATTCTTAGCTAAATCCAAAAAAAAAAAAGTTAAAAGCTATTTTTTTTAGTTTTCAAAATTTAGCTTGGTTTTTTTAACCATTAGTAAAATGTTAATAACAAAAGAAAAAATTTAGAGGTGGAAGTTGTGTTTATAAGCTTAATTTTCATAAACAAAAACAAAAAGTCAAATGGTTACCAAATGACCTCTTAATTTTTTTGTTTTTGAAAATTAAGCTTACAACGGCTACTTTCTTCTCTAAGTTCATATGCTTTGTTATCTATTTTCTATTTGTGTTTTCAAAAACCAATTCAAATTCTAAAAACTAAAAGGAAAAAGTTTTTTGTTTTTAGGATTATTTAAATAGAAATTTAAGCGTTTCTTTAAAATGGGTGAATTTTATAATAGAAAAACTAAGAGAAAATAAATATAACTTTCAGAAATGAAAACTATGATTCCTTTTGTTATTCATTTAGTTTTTTATTTTTGTTTTTGAAAATTAGGTCTATTTTATCTACATTTCTTACAATGATTTGCATCTTTCTTAAGTAAAACGGTTGAATTGTTAGTCAAATTCAAAAAAATAAAAACAATTTTTTGAAAGCTACTTTTTAGTTATCAAATTTTTGCCTGATTTTTTAAACTATTGGTAAAAAATAGATAACAAAGGAAGAAATTTAGAAGTAAAAATAGTGTCATAGACTTAATTTTTTTTTTAAAAAAAAACAAAAACACAAAATGATTACCAAACGCGGAACCTAAAATGAAACTCTTCTCAAATGTGTGTAGATTTTTTTCCCAAAAAAAAGCAGAAAAATTTTGCTAAACTCACATCTGGGAAAAGAGAAGGGCCTTCAAAGTTGCTATCTATGTATTTGATCAAATCAAGGCTTTCTACAATAACTTTTCCATTGTGTTCTAATGCTGGCACCTGAAAACAAGAAAGAATTCTCATTGTTAGTTCTCAAAATCACATATAGTTAGCACAATAAAGTCGTCCTATTTGAATCTCAAACTTTTATTATCTCTCAATAATCGAAATTAAACAGTTAATTTACATTTATCTAGACTAATTTCATGTAACAACAAATTACTGAATATCTTATTCAGTTCTTTTCTACTTTCAAACATCATAATTTAGTTCCTAAACTTTTATAGACATTCATTTTATTTTAATCTTTGCCATTAAATTTACTTTTCATATTCAAGTTAAATCTTACACCATTTTTTTTTTTAAGTTGATACAAGATATGATTTATAAGATATAATTAAAAATACGATCTATCATATTACATGAATATCAACGAATGTTGAGTAAATTGCAAGTATTAAAATGAAATAATAAGAGTTTAAAGGTTCGAATTCTCTCAACCTGATTTATTGTTCAACTCATAATAATAACCAAAACGAAAACAAGTAAAAGTAGAACCCTACCTTGTTTGTTGGATTGACTTTTTCCTTATACCAGGCAGGCCTGTTTTGAAGGTTTAGAGGCACTAATTTAATTTTATCCTGTAATCCCTTAAAAAAATAATAACAACAAACAAATAAATAAAATCAGAAGTTTTTAATTATTGCTGGTTTGGTAACCATTTTTTTTTTTTAAGAATTAAGTCTATAGATACTACTTTTACTTCTAAATTTCTTTTTTTGTTATCTATTTTTTACCAATTCTTTAAAAAACCAAGTCAAATTTTGATAACTAAAAAATAACTATTAAACCATTATACTTTAAAAAGGTGCAAAATATTATAAAAAATGCGGATGAAATAGATTTAAATATTAAAAACAACAATAAAAAATCAAATGATTTTCAAACGGGACAATAAATTGAAATAATGAAGAAGTGAAGAGAGGAATGACCTTGTAATTTCTTGTGATCCAAGCACGCTGTGCAAATGGACAATAGTAAGCCATATACAACCTTCATAAACAAAAACCCAAAATTGTATTAGGGTTATGAAATTAAGTTGTTTTTAAATATAGGAAAATTAACCAAAATATTTATAAATATAGTAAAAATTTTATTGTTTATCTACGATAAACTATGATAGATAGACATAGATAGTCTATCACAGTCTATCGTAGATAGATTATGATATATTACTATTATTTATAAATATTTTCAACCATTTTACCATTTAAAATAATTTCCTATAGAATTTTTCAACTCACTTCCATCAAGGCACATACAAATTAGCTTATTTACCCACTTTTCAGTTTGAACTTCAGTAAGTAGTGTTTTAGTCTGGTTAAAATAATATTTTGGTTTTGTATATTTGAGTTTGTTCATTTTTAGTCCTTATACTTTTAAATGTTTAAATTGTATTCTTGTACTTGTAATAAATCTTAAATTTAGTCTATATTACTAATTTATTATAGTTTTTCAAAAAAAATTTACTATTATCAGCCTTTTCAATATAATTTTTGGATATATATTCACATATTATATTTTCTTACATGAAAATTATTATTATTATTTAACCAAATTTGACTAAAAAACTACACATTTGACGGACTAAATTTAGATTTTATTAAAAGTATAGGGACTAAAAGTAGACATTTGAGAGTATAATGATTAAAATTGAACAAACTCCAAAGCACAAGAATTGAAATGATATTTTAACTTCTTAGTTTTTATATTTTCAAATGTGTAGATTAAATTATAAATTTAGTTTCTCTATGTAACATCCCGAATTTCAGAAAAATTTAAGTTAATTATCTAAAATTATTGAGTTTAAATTTCCCTTTCATTTGGAAAATTGGGGTTAAATTGAAATAATTGAAAAACTTTTATTGATTAAATTGAATTTAATTCATTAGATATTCGAACTGATTATCTTGAAAATATTGAATTTTGTTTCCCTTTAATTTTGAATATTAGGGCCAACTAATAAAAAAAATTAAAGAGATAATTAATTTCATGTGGTTTAATTGATTTAAATATTTAGAAGGATTTAATTTGTATCAAATTGATGGATTTTATGCCTTTTAATTTTGGTTTTTGAAGCCTAAATTAATATAATTTGAAAAGTTAATTGATTTACAAATTTAATAAAATCTTTGGAGATTTTGGAGATATTGTGATAAAATATTTTATTTATCTTTTCAAAATTGGAAAAAAAAAATAAAAGAATTGAGATTTTTTTCGAAATCAAATGAGAGTGAAAAGAGGTCAAAAATTGGGGAGAAAGCAATTTGGTTTTTCAGCGACAGCTTCCACAAAATTGTCGAAGTTGGAACGGTTAGATCACGCTCAAATTTGGTCAATCTGTTCGAGAAATATGGAGTTTCATTTTGAACGGTTGGATTGTTGTTTAAAGCTATGGTTTGTTCGTAATTGCTACTGAATAAAATCTGTAAAACTAGAAATTCTCCTTCTCTCTCACTCTCGCAAACCCTCCTCATGCAAGACCCTCACTACCAGCCGCTAGCCTAAACAATTTATGTCGTCTGACAGCAACACCCGCTGCCTTCTATAGTATCCACGAGCCAATGCATCATCAGCCACCACTTGCCCGATCTTTGCCGGAGTCTTGAGAAAAACCTTGGGTAAGACTTATTTTTCCTTATAATTTGGGAGGTGAAATTCACCCATTTGATTTTAGGTTAGATTAGTAACCTTTCTTAGATTCAAGATTTGGAAGTTTTGGGGCATTGACCATCAAGCTAGAGACCATTTTGTTTTGCAGAAAATTAGTGAAGATCGGTAAGTTTTGTAAGTTGTTGGATGGTTATTCTTTTGGATTGAGAGTAATAGTGGAAAATTAAGTTATTGATTTTGGATTTAATTCTTGATCAGATTGACTAATTGAATCAAGTTTTGGAATTTGTCTTGAACCAAGCCACAACTTTAGGTTGATTCAAGTGTGCTAAAGAAGTTCTAAGGAAATTTTGTTTTGCGTTTTTTTATCAAGTTGAGGTAAGTGATACTATTACCGGTGCCTTCGTGCCAGGCGACCTAGATTTGACCTACCAAGTTACTTGGTGGACTCTGGAGCACGATTTTGTTTGACTTTATGTTTTGCTAGTTGCATGGCAGTTACAAGTATTATGAGCATGTTAAAATTTCTAATCAAAACTGATATTATGTATGTGATGCACGAATAGACCAGTAGAGCGGTTTATTTTCTCGCTTTGACGCATGTTATCATTATGTTTGATGGTGTGCCTACGGGCCGCTAGACATGCGTGAACCGACAGGTTTACGTTCATGTTATATCATGTTTGACGGTGTGCCCACGGGCCGCTAGACATGCATGAGCTGACAGGTTTACGTTCATGTTACTTTTATTTTCATGTTTCATGTTTTGACGGTATGCCTACGGGCAGCTAGACATGCGTGAATCGACAGGTTAACGTTCATGTTATTATCATGTTTGACGGTGTGCCTAGGGGCCGTTAAACATGCTTGAGTCGATTGGTTCACGTTCATATTATTATTATGTTTAACGGTGTGCCTATGAGCCGCTAGACATGCGTTTCAAGGCAAGATAGTACGTCTTTTGGTTTTTCTTTCATCATAAAAAACCGATGCAGCTGTATGAGCCACGGGCTATCTTTCTTTGCTCGTGGATGCACTTTCTTAATTTATGTTTTTCAGGTAATGATAGGAATAGACCGGCAGGTGATGAGAGGGACCTGTGATCGTGCCATATGGGACATGTAAATCACTTCCGCTCAGTTTACGTTTTCAAGCTATTTAAAAGTTTTGATTTGAAACTCAATGTTGGTCAAAATTTTATTTGCTTAAGTTATTTTTTTTCCTTCATTATTTTAGGGGTCCCGAACAAAGGTTTTACTTATTTGTTATTTATTTTGGAAAACTGTCTTTATTATTTTAATGAAATTTATTTTCCTCAATAGTCGAAAAGTTTTGAATGTAAATGTGTGGTTATAAGTAACGACCCTTGTCAGAGTACTCAAAAAGGTCGGGTCGTTACACTTTATTTTGAAGATCTTGACTTTTTGGTCCGTGAACTTTGAAAATTATAAATTTAGTCTATTAGCTTTTTTTAAAAAAAAAAAAAAATCATTGACTACTAGATATAAAATTGAATGTTTAGAATTTAATTGAACATAAAATTCAAATGTATATTGAGTAGATCAATTACTTTTGAAAAAGTTTGAATATTTAAAAGACATATTAAACAAAAATTAAAAGTGTAAGAACATATTAAATATAAAATTTCTATCATTTTCTTAAAGAACCATTTGAATTCAAATTAAAAAACATAAGCAAGTTTCTAGAAACCACTTCTATACTTTAAAATTTGGCTTGAATTTTGAAATCATCCTATAAAGTAAATAACAAAACCAAGAAAGGTAATGGTGAAAATTTTTAAAAACTAAATAGTATCCAAACTCTCCAAATATTTACACAATGATATGATATTCACATATTGTCCAATTTGAGCACAAGTTTATATGGTTGCTTTTGGTTCCAACCAAAAGAGGTATCATACTATTAGAAATAGGTGTCCTCGCTTATATACCATGAATCTTCTTCTTATAATCATATATAGCAAATGTGAGACTTTGATCGCATTATATCACAAACAAGCCTAAAATTATTATAATTATCAAAAACTCGTTCGTGTTTTTGAATTGATAAAAAACTTAAATTATATAATAAATATTTTGGATGAAACAAACACAAATTTAGAAATTAAGGCAAGTATCTAAGGTCATGTGTGGTAATCATTATTTTTGAAAATTAGACCTATTTCTTCTCAATTTCTCACAATGGTTACATATTTTTTTAAGTAAAAGTGTTGAGTTCTTAGCTATATTCCAAAAATGAAAACTATTTTTTAGGCTCCGTTTGGTAATCATGTAGTTTTTTGTTTTTATTTTTGAAAATTAACTTTATTTCATCTATATTTCTTATAGTGGTTTGCATTTTTCTTAAGTGTAATTGTTGAATTCTAAAAACAAAAATAATTTTTTTAACGCTACGTTTTTTAGTTCTCAAATTTTAGCTTGATTTTTTAAATAATTGAAGAAAAATAAATAATAAATGAAATAATTTAAAAGTAAAAGTAGTAGTATTCATATTTTAATTTTAAAAAACAAAAACAAAAAATAAAATGCTCACAAAACAGAACCTAAATTTTAGAAAGTTAAATTGTTTTTTTTTAAATAACGGTAAAAAAATAGATGACAGAGAAAGTACTGTATTACAACAAACAACCTGGTGGTTCCGTCGAAGAGCGAAGGTTGTTCGGCGTCAGCTTCCAATGACAGCGGACGAACTTCCGGCACGACGGTTCTATACAGAACAGAAGAAAATCAAACAACAGAAACAACAACTAATTAACAGATCAACCAAAAAAGAAAAAGAAGCTCAAATGTTAGAGATGAACATGTAAACGAGAAATTTATGTCTTCAGTAGCAAAATACTCACGGAGTAGCCATTAATTTCTTCAGTCCGGGATCTGCGGCGGTTTCGGGGAACTGGTGACGAGGAAAATGGCCGGCGAGAGCCGTTTATATAGGCCATCGTCGGAGCAAAATCCAAAATGTGGACTTCGCAAGCAGTGACGTGGCGGTCGAGCTGGCGGCTCAGTTGGGTATATTTAAAGATGTTCAAGAGACCAAGTGTTCAAAGAAAAGTGTACAGCTTATTTTATTATTATTTATTATTTTATTATTATTATTGATTTGATTGTAAAAGATTTTTTTTTTTTTTTTCATGATCTTTACTTGGTTTTGTTACGTCCTTCGTTACATAATTTTATTGGATTAAATATATAGAATATGACACCATTAACTTTGCTTTGCTTTTAAGTCTACACCTATTTTCTCATTCCTCTCTCCTTTCTCCCTTACTCTAGCTGCCCATTGACAACGAGACTCGTACCTTGTGACAACCATGGTTATCTTTGTCTAGGTAGGCACCCATGACGAAAAGAGTTCGATCAGAGATAGATAAACGAGAGGAAGAAAAGAGAGAAAGAGATAAGACCGTCTCATAAAAATTTATCTCAAAATTAATATATTTTACAAAAGCAACAATGTACAATCACTTGTTAATCCAAACATAGTTTCATTAATAAGGAACGAATTACACTTCTAAACATTAACGATTTGATCTCTCACCCCCACAATTATTTAACTAAAAAAAGTACAATTATCACATCATTAACAATCATTGGGTTGGGTCAGGTCGAGTCAGTTAAAATTGGAAGCTGAAGAGGATACCAGATTAACACCGGAAGCTGAAGCGTTTGCAGTCGGTTGGTGAAGAAGTTGAAGAGACGGTAAACGATGGGATTCAACCAACTTGACTTTTCTATTTTTTTCTTATTATATTCAATATACATATTTGTTTCTTTTATACAATTGGAATCCTTAATTTGGGAATTTACGAATAATTCAATAATAGAATGACTATACATGTGTTGTGACCTTATTGGTCCTTCTGTAACTAAACTATTCTTCTATTAAATGGTGAGACTGTAATTATGAAGACTTTCCTTGCTGACTGAGTTGCTGAGTAGGTTTTCCTTAGTGATGTGGCTGGTTGTGTTGGCATCCTTAACATCCCCCCTCAAATGAGAGGGTAGTTCTACTACACTGAGTTTGGATCGAAGGTTGAAAAACTGTGAGTGTGTTAGTGTCTTGGTGAGGTAGTCAGCTATTTGGTCGGAGGATGGTACATATCGAACATCAAGCTGACCACTGAGGACTTGATCAGGAACGAAGTGAATGTCGATTTCAATGTGCTTGGTTCGTGCATGAAACACCAGATTTATCGCTAGAGCACCTGCGCTGAGGTTGTCACACCATAGGATTGAAGTCGACTTCTGTTTTACACCAATTTCACATAGTAGTTGTTGTACCCATATGATTTTTGCAGAGGCATGAGCTAGGCTCTGTATTCAGACTTCGTGCTTGACCGAGCTACAAAGGATTGTTTCTCTGAAGACCAAGAGATAAGATTGCCACCAAGAAAGATGCAATAAGCAGCAACTGATTTACGCTCGTCTATATTAGCTGCCCAATCTGCATCAGAGAAGGCAGAAATGGACAGGTCTGACCCTTGTTGAATGTAGAGGCCAAATTGTCGAGTGCCACTCACATACCTTAGTATTCTCTTCACCGTTTGTCAGTGAACGTCCGTAGGTTGCTTTAAGTACTGACTTAGGAATTAACCACATATGTAATATCAGGTCTCGTTGTGGTTAGGTACTGTAGGGCGCCAATCGTGCTCCGATAGATATAGGGATAGTTAAGGGGAGTGCCATATGAGATGGAGAGTTGCTTATTCAATACACTTTGAGAGGGTGTCGGTTTCAGGTCTCCAAGGTCAAGTCGGTGTAGTAGGTTCTCAACATACTTTTCTTGATTCAATATAACTCCATTGGCTACATTGTGCAGTTGGACTCCAAGGAAGTAGCTGAGTTGGCTGAGATCCTTTAGAAGAAACTTGGAGTCCAAGGCTATTACAATCTTGTTGATTACCTGCTGATCGGTGCCTGTAATAATAACATCGTCAACATATACCAGTAATAGTATCAAGGCAAAAATGCTTCGATATATGAAGAGGGATGTATCAAACTTAGCATTCTGAAATCCTCAGCTGCATAGTGCTATCTTTAGTGTGTTGTTCTAGGCCCTTGGTGCTTGTTTTAGGCCATATATGGCCTTGTGTAAGCGGCAGACATGATTTGGTAGTTGGGGATGAACAAATCCTTACGGTTCGCACATGTAAACTTGTTCATCAAGGACCCCATTGAGGAAAGCATTATTGAAATCTAACTGTCTCAGTTACCACCCTTTGGATACAACAAGGCTAATAATGATCAGGATGGTTGACGCCTTTACCTCGGACTAAATGTCTTGAAGAAATCAATGCCCGGATTTTGATGGAAGGCTTATGCTACGAGTCGTGCCTTGTAGCATAGAATAGAGTCGTTAGGAATCCTTTTGATTCTGAATATCCATTTATTCCTTACAATGTTCATCGACGGTAACGGAGGAACTAAAGTCTAGGTTTACTTTTTCATCAGTGCTGTAAATTCTTCACTCATTGCTTTATTCCATTGAGTGGTTTTTAGCGCATCAGTGACTCGTGTAGGTTCGGTTAGGGACCAGTCTTTTTGAGTGTGAGAGGACAGGATTTTGGGTTTGAATATGCATGCTTTTCCTCGGGTAATCATGGGATGAGTAGGTATTGGTAAAGGTTTTGGGATAGTATCGGGTGTAGACTAGGCAGTGGACGATGAAGGTAAATGATCGGTAGGTTGGGCAGTTGACGATGGTGAGTAAGAAGGTAAACGATCAGAGGATTGGGCAGTAGATGATGAAGGTAAATGATCGGTGGGGTGGGCAGTAGACGATGGTGATTGTGAAGGTAAGCGATTAGAGGATTGGGCAGTAGACGATAAAGGTAAACGATTGGTAGGTTGGGCAGTAAACGATGGAGGTAAATGATCGGTGGATAAATGATCGATAGGTAAATAATCAGTGGGTAAACAATGGTGGGTAAACGTGTGTTGGGTAGACGATCGATGGGTAAACGATCGATAAGTAAACGATTGGTGGGTACACGATTGATGGGTAAACGATCGGTGGGTAGACGATCGGTGGGTAAACGATTGATGTGTAAACGATCGGTGGGTAAACGATCGGTGGGTAAATGATCGATGGGTAAATAATTGGTGGACAAACGATCGATGGATAAATGATCAGTAGGTAAACGATCGGTGGGTAAACAATTGATGGGTAAACTACCAGTGGGTAAATGATCGATGGACTGGCCAGTAAACGATCAGAAGAGAGAGGTGGGAAGGCTGGGCTATCTGTAGTGTTATCAGTTGGTGATTGGGTGTGGGTTGGTCTGATTATTGGTAAGGGTGAGGTTGTGGATGTAGAAGGTATAAAGTCACTATGTGGTGTGTTTTGACTGAGCGGCAGCCAGTGAACCTGGTGGACTACAACTTCTTGCTTAGCTGTCCTGTAAGCTGAAGGAGACACTTGACAAGAAAAGTCAGTTTCATCAAACACAACATATCAAGAAATGAATTGCCTACCATTGGAGCTGAGGCATTTATAACCTTTGTGATTCACAGCAGGGCCTAAGTAGATGCACTTTTCTGTGTGATAATTTAACTTATGTGAATTGTATGGTCTTAAGCATAGGAAGCATGCACACCCAAATATTCGAAGGTCCTCAAACTTGAGCTTCTTTTTTAACATTACTTCCATTGGGGATTGTCCTTTTAGGATAGGGGTGGGAAGACCATTAATCAGTAGTGTTGAGTATAGAAAAGCATCCCATCAATGATGTAAGGGAAGATGTGCTTAGGCAAGTAGGGTTAGCCCTGTCTCCACTATGTGTCTGTGCTTTCGCTCAGCCCTTCCATTTTTTGTTGATGTATATGGACAGGTATACCTGAAGGCAATGCTAAGTTGATGACAGAACTTTGTGTATTTTGACAAATTCTCCACCATTATCCGACTGTAGGGACTTGATCAGGGTATTGAACTGAGTTTGTATCATGGTGAGAAAATGTTGAAAAGCTACAAGTATGTCGCTTTTTAATCTTAGAGGGTAGATCCATGTGTACCTAAGATCATCAACAAAGATAGCATAATATTTGTAACCATCTGTAGACAAGAGAGGGGCTGGACCCCACAAATCAGTATGTATAAGTTCAAAAGTTGCAGATGCTCTTGAGTTAGAGTTAGGGAATGCTAAATAAGGCGATTTGCCATAGCTACAAGAATCACAAAATTTGAGCTCTTCATAAGATGATATAGGGAGATTACAGTCTTTGATAATAAACTCTAGTGTTTTTTTATGATGGATGGCCAAGTCTTCTATGCCATGTAATCTTAGACACCCTATGCTTAGAAGATACGCTAAGAGCAAACAGATCTTTATTCTTGTGCACTGGCTACAGTGGTACGCTGTTTTCTACTGACTTCGAGCTAGCTTCGACATCTTCTAACTGATATAGTCCATCTTTAAGCACTCCCTTCATTATTGTTTGTCCTGTACCCTTGTCCTTAACAAGACAGTAATTCGTGTGAAATTTAATAAACACGTTATTTTCTTTTGTTAACTTAGATATACTGACAAGATTTTTTGCTATGGCAGGCACACATAACATATCATTCAGTTTCAAATTGCAGACATCACTAGACAAGCAGTTCTAACATGAGAAATTTCTAGAGTATTACCATTAGCCACAGTGACTGCTTCAGTACCTGAGTATTCAGTCGGGTTGCCAAGATTGTTGAAATCTGAGGTGACATGATTGGAGGCACCACTGTCAGCATACCAATTAGCATTAGTCATGTTTTCTTGTCTTGTCAGAAAGGAGTTACTTCCTTAGGCAGTGGCTAGGGCTGTTGGATGAGACTGTGTGTTTTTGGTCTAGTTGTTGGGGAAGGGTTGTCCCATTTTTTGAGGAGAACTGGGAATAAATTCTCTATTATACCTGTTGAAGTAATAAAACGTTATGTGCCCAATCTTCCCACAAACCTGACATACAGGTTTGTTGTTGTTCCTTCCCCTGCCTCGACCTCTACCATGACCACCACTACCTCGTTGTCCTCCCCCAATAGACTGGTTGCTGTTTTAGGCTTGTTATTTTGGTTGACATGTCTTGTATTTGTCATATTCCCTTAAGCATTATTGACTTGGTTGAAGCATACTATTGTCTTCTGGTTCGACTAATGTTCCAGCCTTTTTTCATACAGGAGAAGTTCCTACTGCATATCAAGCCACGACATGTCCGCTCTCCCTTGGATTGTGGCCACGATGGCATTTTACTCTTCATTAAGTCCTAGTAGCACCTGCAAAACAAGAGCTCTCGGTGGCACTAGACTACCAGCCTACTCGAGATTATCAACATTCATTTTCATAGTTCAAAGATAATCTTCCATTTTCAAATTATCTTTTCTGGTTGTTTGAAACACATGTCTCAGATAGTCTTCTTCAGCCCTAGACTGAACACCAAAGAGTTATTGGATGCTGGTCCACAGATCCCTTGCACATTCACACCTCATCACTTGAATGGCAACCTCTGATGTCATGGAGTTATACAGCCAGCCGAGGAGAAGTTGATCTACAGCCATCCACGCTTCATATTAAGGATTTACCTCATATGTTGTCGACTAGCTAGAAGCTCCACTGCCGGAACTTCCTTCTGCGCTGAGCGGAGCAACTTCTGCTCCAGTCGATCCAGTCGCCATACTCTCACCAACTGCAGATTGTAAAAACATGGGGGGACATACCTTTTGTCTGGTCAGGTACCCTTCGAGTCGGTAACTCC
Source organism: Benincasa hispida (assembly GCF_009727055.1). NCBI lineage: Eukaryota > Viridiplantae > Streptophyta > Magnoliopsida > Cucurbitales > Cucurbitaceae > Benincasa > Benincasa hispida. The sequence continues at coordinate 60,510,084 of NC_052359.1, forward strand.
GAAGGATTAGAAGTGTCAAGTTTTTCCATAGAAGAAAATTGTTGCGATCGAGTTTGATGGTGGTTATCTATTGAGAAGTTGGTTTAAGGGTGGGTTGCTGAAGTTAGCTGTGCCGAGGGTGGTTTCCTTGATTGATGTTGGTCATTGTTCACTCTAATACCAAGTTAAAATTGGAAGCTGAAGGGGATACCAGATTAACACCGGAAGCTGAAGTGTTTGCAGTCGGTTGGTGAAGAAGTCGAAGAGATAGTAGACGATGGGATTCGACCAACTTTGCTTTTATTTTCTTATTATATTCAATATACATATTTGTTTCTTTTATACAACTGGAATTCCTAATTTGAGAATTCAGGAATAATTCAACAACAGAATGGCTATACATGTGTTGTGACCTAATTGGTCCTTCTGTAACTAACCTATTCTTCTATTAAATGGTAAGACTGTAATTATGAAGATTTTCCTTGCTGACTGAGTTGCTGAGTAGGTTTTCCTTTGGGGACGTGGCTGGCTGTGTTGGCATCCTTAACAGAGTCGGTGTTGTTTTTTGGACCAACCCAAAAATTCAAGTTTGATTAGGTTAGCAACCTAAAAGACTTGAACAAAATCTCCAACCCAACCCCTTAAAATTCGGGTTGAGTTAGATTGGGTTGTCAAGTAATAACTTATTTTTATATTCTTAATTTAAAATACATAAAATTATCTACGACACATGACTAATAACTAAAATCTTATACAATTCCAATCTTAAAAACAAAATATCTCTAATATTTATTACAAAATTTAAACAAACACAAACATCATAAAAATTTTAAAAATATATATATTAAAAATTCAAAATTTCATTAACCCAAAGTAGTCAAACTTTAAACAAAGAGAATTATATTTTTTTTTAATTAATATATATGTAATTCAGATTGGGTTGGGTCAACTCAAATGTTTACTTAACCAACCCAATCCAACTAAAATATAAAAAGTTCACCTAGGTTGAGTCAGTAGTCTGGGTTATTTGGATTGTCAGATTTTTTGAACACTCTTACTTTTAGATATTGTTAAAAGGAAATTAGGCATTATTCCTAATTATTTTATTTTCCATTATTATTTCATTTTTGGTATTTTTCATTTATGTATTTTTCTTTTTTGGTTTATTGGTGTCTATTTATTTACCTTATAAAAGGTTGATTGTGTACTGAATTACTCTAATTTTATTCAATAATATACAAATTTAACATGGTATCAAAGTCTATTAGGTTTTGTCTCATTAAACCCTAGCCCCCAAAGTCCTATTCATTCTCTGTCTCTATCGATCATCGACGGAGGTAAACCCATCAGCTGTTACCAAAGGGTTTTCTATTCGTTTTCTCTATCGTAGATTTTCTGTCACAACTTTGTATATCAGATTGCCCAACCCCCGCCTAGCTGCAAACTGCTTAGATCCATTGTCTCTCACTTCTTCCATGCAGCTGTCGATCGTTAAGCCCTTACCCAAATCCAGGTTTCGTTGTTCGTCTTGGGCCTCTACCCTAGCCCACGACATTGCCGCTCGTATAGATCGTATTTGTACTGCCCAGATCCGTCGACACATCTCACATTGCACACCCAAGTTATTTCTTGCTTCTCTGCCAAGGACATTTTCATTCGTGCCCTCTGCCATCAAAGTTGTTGCTTGACTCAAACGTTTTTCACCAACCAAACCCACTGATTTTCAGACATCAATGATGTTGGTCCCTGCTCGACTTCCACTGCTAGTATCTGCAAGTTGTGGATTTATTTCATTCACCAAGACAGATAAGAGAACCCTAAAGAAAGGTGAAGTGTTTCATGGCCTGGTTTAGTGTTTTTCACTTATCCGGTTCAGTTAATTCATGGAGGTCCAACCAACCTAGATTTGGTGGTTCAATTTTGGTTTGGTTCTCTCAGCCCAATTTTGATTTGGTGGTTCAGTTAAACCCAGTTAGTTTAATCTGTTGGTGGTTCAAATGAAATTGGTTTGGTTAAGTTGGTTTAGTCAACTTTGGTTCAGTTCGATTCAGATGGATCGATTCATGTCATTCAGACCAATTCGATTCAGCTTACATTTCATCGGGATGACCATAGGTAACATGACATGAATACTGAGTGAGTTGTAAACGGAATTGGAGAATTGGATAAATATTTGATTTTGATTTAAATATTAATTACATGAATAGGGTTTTCTTGGTTGGGTTCAGTTTTTCATCTCGATTCAGTGTAGTTTAGACAAACCAATTTCAATTTAAATTCGGTTTAATCAACCAAGTTTGGTTAAGTTAATTCAGTTTGGTGTTGGAGTTGAAATTCAACATACAGAAGTTATTAGGATCCTAAGCACTTTAACTACATCAATTTTAGTGGATTAGCATGCATATACATGAAAATATCATAAATAGAGTTTCAAGAATACAATCTTTGATGATTTCACTTGATTGCTCCAAATCTCCTTGAATTTCTCCTTCAATCTTTGAAGTAGACCACCATTAGAGCATTCTCATTAATTCTTAGGCCTTAGATTGATTGTGGGATCCAAATTGAGAAGAAATTGAAGAAGAAAAGAAGAGGGCTCTGGTTTTGGTGTCAAACTGAAATGAGGGAATGATTTTGCATGAAAAATCTGAATTTTTCAACCCCAAACCAACTTAATAATCTTTACATGCAATTGAATTGCATGATTACATTGATAAAGTTGACATTCAACATGCGGAAGAGATTTGGATCTTAAACACTATAATTACATTAATTTTAGTGAATTAGTAAGCATGTTCAAGAAAAATAAGAATAGGGTTTGTAGAATACAACCTTTAATGAATCCTTCAATTGATGTAATCTACCTACCACCAGAAAATTCTCTACTATTTTCAGGCCTTGGATTGGGTTGTGAGATATAAATTGAGAAAGATTTGGGTGAAAATTGAGAGTTGGAGTGAAGGAAATTTTTCAGAAATTTCACATTTGAAATTCAGATTTCATGAATCTAAATTCATTTGAATTAACTTGTATTTAAGTAACTTGAGCATGCAGAATGACTTAATTGTGGCATTGACACTTAAAATTCCACTCAATTAGTGGATTAGGTGTCTGAGTTAGTGGAAAAATTTTGATTATATATCTTGAATTTTATAAATTCAAATATTTTTAACAAATAATTAAATTATTAAAACACCCAATTAAAACATGAATTCCAATTCATGTTATTAATATTTAAATCTAATTTAAATATTTTCAACTCTCCAAAATCCGTTAAATTTGTTGACTAAAATTTTATTATATCGAATATAATAATCCAAACCCTAAATCAAATTTAAACATTTCAAATCCTTTCAACACGCTATTCTAAGGTTTTGATCCTTTTACGAGCTAGTGGAGGGACTTAATGGACCTAAAGATTATGAACTCTAATGATTTGAGATTAATTGGCTAAACTCTTTAAACCGAATTAATCAATATTCGTTAACTACCGAGACACTCCATTATAGCTTAGTAGTTGCACTCTCCTCACTGTTGATATATTTCTGTCCATTTGATTTAACCATAATCAGTAAGTCGATCTTTCACAGGTTGTTCGTATTTACAATTAGGTAAAATTACCATTTTACCCCTGTAATACATCTTGCTTCTTAAGTCTACGTCGATCCTTTAATGAACAATTGGTTTATGGTTCTACCAATAAACTAAGTCCCTTTCAACCAAAGAGAAGGTGGGGCCCCTTTTTTTCAAGACCAAGAAGCAGTACTTAAGAGAACAACCTATGTACTAACCCTAAAACGGGTAGGAGTGAATTCCGTCTTGCAGGACCATGTCCCTAACTATCTATCCGATCTTACCCCTAAAATGAGAGGCTTATCGAGTGGCGATGTTTAACCACTCTTCCTCGCAGATTAAAGGATAATCTCGAATAAACAAAAGTTCACAGTTAGCTCAAGATTAAGATCTCGTTACCTTAGGTCATCGAATTGAAATAGTAAGTTTTAATAATAAATAGTCGTTATAGAGAGAAGTGACTATTTTGCGGTCCGGTCTTATACAAACATCTTTTGCATAGGATGTCCCCACTCACATGTCTTCTCATGAATGAATTTGGGATCACATCGTTTGTATCATTATACAAAGCGGACCGCATCCATAGTTGTTGGGTTGTATGTCCTAAAACTCGTAGTTTGTAAGATTAAACATATTATGTTTTCAATAAAGATATTATTGAAGTTTTGTTCAATAAAACTAATGTTGAATATGTAAATTGTACTAAATCTAATAAACTAAGATCTCTGGCTATTACATGAGTACTTGGACTTTATGTGGAGACATAAGAGTGGACTCAGTTCGAGTAGATAGCCAAAACGGTCTATAAGTATACAGATAAAGTTGGATACCTTATTCTGAAAACACTATTGGATGCGGCTCACTTTGTATCTTGTACAAACGATTTGCTCCTGAATCGTTCATGTGAAGACATGCAAGTAGGGGAATTCTATGCAAAGAGTTTGTATAGAGATAACCTAGAAATAAGTCACTCTTACTCTATAACTTTTTTTACTGTTTAAAACTGACTATTTCAAAGCGATGACCTAGGTAACTTGACCTTAATCCTGAGCTAATTATGAACTTCTAATTATTCGGGATTATCTTTAGATTTGCATGAGTGAGGGTTGGCTCAACAATGCCGGCTCAATAGACCTCCCATTTTGTAGATAAGACCAGGTAGATAGCTGAGGACATTGGATGCAAGACGGAATTCACTCCTACCAACTTTTAGGGATAGTAGAGAGGTTGTTCCCTTAGCTGCTGACTCTGGGTCTTAAACAAGGGGTCATACCCTATCATTGGCCCGAGAGGGACTTGTTTTGGTGATTGAATTATAAACCAATTGTTCATTAGAGGATCAATAGGACTAAAGGAGCAAGATGTAATCTCGGGGGTAAAACAGCTTTTGACCCAGTTGTTATTATGAACAACTTGTGAAGGGTCGACTTACTGATTATGGTTAAATCAAGTGGATAGAAATATATCTACAGTGAGGGGAATGTAACTACTGGGCTTTAGTGGAGTGACCCAATAGTTAGTGAATGTTGATTAATTTGGTTTAAAAGTTTAGCTAGTTAATCTCGAATCGTTGGAGCTCATGATCTGTAGGTCCGTTAGGTCCCCCTACTAGCTCACAAACGGACTAAACCTTAGAATAGAGTGATGAGTAAATTTGAAGCATCCAAATTCAAAATAATGGAATAAAAAATTATATATGATATAATCACGTATTTAATTATCAAATCAACCAGAATTGGATAATTGGATTAAATTTGATTTAAATATTAATTACATGAATAGGGATTCATGGTTATGGAATTGATGTTTTTCAATTTGATTGATTAATTAAATTATTTATTGAATTAATTAAAAAATAATTTTATCTAAAATTAATTTTTAAAATACTAATTATTCAATTAGTATTTATGAAAATTAAATTTCACTTTTTTGTTTTGAAATTTATTTTTTCAAAATCAATTTTGATTTTTAATGAAAAATTCAATAAAATTGAAAAAAAGAAGAAGTGGGTTTTTCCAACCCTTTCCACTCACTGTTCCACTACATTTATTGATGTTTTGATTTTAGTTTGCAATGTGATTGCATGACTAAGTTACTTAAAAACCAAAAAGTTTATGTTGAGAGAGAAGAGATTGCATGGCTATTCTTTAGAAAGAATATTGAAGAAGAGTTCTTCAAATTTTTACCTAAAAACGTAGTCTTATTCTCCATAAAATTTCCTTCAATTCTAGATTATTTTAAATCTCATCCAATCTAAGGTCCTAGAGAATAGTAAGGAAGATCAAGTGGTGGTTCACAACCTTTTGAATAGGAAATTCAAGCTGGAGTTGTTGAATTTAAGAGTTCAACAAAGGTAATTTCAAAACCCTATTTTTCTTATCTTGAACATGCATGGTTCTTTGCTAAATTTGAAGGAATAAGAGTGTTTAAGATCCTATTTGATTTGGTTAATTGTATGCTAACTCCATCGATTGGTATTAGAGCATGATTTAAGCACTCAATTCGTGTTAATTTTAGTTTTGTGGGTGATTTTCATAGGTTGTATGAATTTCAGTTTTGGCATTTAAATTCTCTTCAATTAAATGTTGATTGTTGTAATTGGCTCTTTGTTTGTGGGCCTTAATGTGTGATTAAGTGTCTATAAATTTGTTAAAGTCAATAGAGTTGCAATTAGGTTGTAATTGAAGAAAGAAGCAAGAAAGGTCAGCTGCAGAAGACAAGGGTTGAAGCTACTGCCAAGCAGTGTTGCAACGCTACTCTTAAAGCATTGCAACATTGTTCTTCAGACAGCCCAAAAATGAGAAAATTTCTCGTGGCAACATTGAGATGAAGAGTCACAACACTACTCATCTTAGCCTAGAAGACGCGCGCCCGACTCGACCGGCAGTTCAAGTGAATCGGTTCAGCCAGTTTGAGTCTTGGAGGTCTATTTCAACTCGGTTTTGGTTGGTTCAACACTTTTTGGAGCTCTGAAGGTTTGGTTCAGGTGGTTCGGGTCTAGTTTGAGTTAGTTTGTGAAGTCCATAGGCAATTTGAAGATATTTTTTATTATTATTGTAATAATTTGGGTTTTTTGCTTGCTTAGGATGCAAAAACTGGTCCATATCAATATATATTCAATTATGTATGCATTATGAATGTATGTTATAATTAAATAAATCTTGCATGAGCATATGGTATGCCATGTAGATTTAAAATCACCCATATGAAACATGTAGCATGCACTGAAAATATATTATAAAAGGTTATAATATATAGTATGGATGTTTAGGGTTTCAAGTGTTTAATATAAATAGTTATATTAAATGTTGAAATGCTTGATGGATGTTATGGATGAAAAACATATCTATAGTTTTATAAGTTGTTATAAAATTGGATTAGACTTTTAAAATCCATAACAAAGATAAGATGCATACCCGCTTAGGATTAACAAATAACAACTTGTTTTAATAGTTAAAATATATCGTTATCTTGTAAAATTCTTGTTACAGACTCAACCAGTCGATAATCTTGTCTAAGGATGGAGATATTTAGGTTGATGGTTTACGAAACACCTTCTACTTGGGGATTATAGTCAAATAATTGACCGTTGTAAACTCAATTTTATGAGCATGCGTGAGCAATATGAGGTTTTAAAATCGGTTTATCACATAGACATCGTAGGTTAAATCCAAATATAAACGTTATACTTGGATAATCACCTAGACTTCAAATGTTTATTAGCCAAAATATACCTAAGTAAACATTTACCCAAAACAAATAGAACATTTTAGTGGGAGATTAATAACATATATGATATGTTGTTCTTAGCTCTCACATCTCTAAGAGTTCACATCGTGATATTCATGTTCGACTTCGTCTCACCCTGGGAGTGAATCTCCATTCGAAAAGTATTTACATGGGTCAATAGCAAAGTGAATAGGGGAAGTAGTTCATAGTAAGTGGGTGAAGAATGTGTGTCAACGTGTCCTGCGGTCTTTTCCATTAGTTTGGACTGTGAGATTCCTATGTTGCACCTACTTGTCGTTTTTAGGCAACATAAGCTAGTTGTTTTTGGTGACTATCCCCTTGGAGGGTTGTAACATGGGATTCAGAATAACTCAAACTCCATCAATGGATAAGATTTCTTAGGTCTATTCCTAACTTTGACTTTCCAATCCGGTAGCATCGTTGGGGCCGATATCTGAGGTCTGAAAATGGAAGGTTACACTTATAAGAATTACTAAGTGTTAGTAAGTTCTTGACAAAAAACGATAACTAAATGACTATAGGAATAAGAGTTATTTTAGAATTAGTAATTAGTCAAGAATGTCTTGCTTCATTGAAGGAGTATTTGACTGCCCCTTGGTAACATCTATTCTGTTATTATTGCAAATAAATAATGAAATTTGGGTAAATTATTATTTTGTTAAAACTTGATTAGATTTGAAAGTAATTTACTAATTAGAATTTTTTTTTCATATTTTCAGCATGTCGGATTCTTCTAAATCACTTGCTTCCGATAAATATAACGGTCTAAATCTTTCAACATCAAATATAAACGTAATACTAGCACATGATGATTTAAAATTTGTTTTAACAGAGGAATATCCTTTATTTCCTAGCTCATCTGTAAACCAAAAAGTTTTGAATGTTACAGATGAAGAAACAAAAGAAGCACAACAAAGTAAATATTTGAGACATGTTTAGTGAAAAATGACAAGTTAATCTAGATATTAGATTTAAGAGCCGTTGATCATATTTGTGCTTTCTCCCAGGAAACTAGTTCCTGGAGGCAACTTACAAATGGCGAAATAACCTTTTAAATAGGAATCAGGGAGATTGGCTTAGCTAAAGCAGTGGGAGATATAAAGTTATTTTTTGAAGATAGATTCATTTTACTTGAAAATGTTTATACAATTCCTACCGTAAGGAGGAATTTAAAATCTATCTTATGTTTACTAGAACAAAAATATAAAATCTCTTTTGAAGATAATGAAATGTTCATTTTCTCAAAAGGTGTTAAAGTATGTTATGGGAAATTGGAAAATAACTTATATGTGTTCAAAACAACTAAGGTAAAAGCTATTTTAAACATAGAGATGTTTAAAACAACCAAAATTCAATACAAGAAACGAAAAATTTCTCCTAATGTCTACCTTTGGCACTAAGACTAGGTCACATTAATCTCAATAGGATTGGGAGATTACTCAAGAGTGGACTCCTCAATCAGTTAGAAGATATCTCTTTACCACCTTGTGAATCTTGTCTTGAGGGTAAAATGACTAAAAGATCTTTTATGAGAAAATATCTTAGAGCCAAATACCCTTAAAGCTAGTACATTCAGACCTCTGTGGTCCAATGAATGTTAAAGCTCGGGTAGAATATGAATATTTCATCAGTTTTATAGATGATTATTTTAGATATGGCTATGTTTACCTAATGCATCACAAGACGGAAACCCTTGAAAATTTCAAGGAATATAAGACAGAGGTTGAGAACAAATTAGATAAAAAATATTAAAACACTTCGATCAGATCAATGTGGTAAGTATATGGACATAAGATTCCAAGACTATTTGATAGAACACGAAATTCAATCACAACTCACAGTACTCGGTACACTTCAACAGAATGGTGTAGAGGAAAGGAGAAATAGAACCCTGTTGGACATGGTTCATTCGATCATGAGTTATGCTCAGTTGCCAAATTCTTTTTGGGGACATACAGTAGAGACTATTGTATATATTTTGAACATGGTTCCTTCGAAAAGTATTCCAGAAATACCTTACGAGTTATGGAGAGGACGTAAAGGAAGCTTACGTCACTTCAAGATTTGGGATGCCTAGCACATGTGTGTTGGGGTTGGTGCCTTAAATCTTATGGGGTCCTATAGTTTGTAATTGTAGTGTACAAACATTTTATTTATATAATAAAATATGTGATGTTTTATTTATTTTTTAGTTGCATTAACCACAAACCAATAAACTAAGATCCAAGGTTATCTTGTAGCTTAAACACATATATAGAGACATATGGGTGAATCATGTTTAAGTGATAACCTAAAAAGTTTGTAGTAGATGGATAAGGCTGGATACCTTATCCTAGTGACACTATAAGTATGGCTCGCTTTGAAGATATTACAATTGTTGTAAAGTGCTACAAATGATCTAATCCTGATCATTCATGTAGAGACATGTGAGCGGGGATATTCTATATAAAGGAGTTTGTATAAGACCGGACCACGATATGTTTAGTCTCATATTTAACGTTGTTCATAATAGAGATTTATATTTCATCGGGATGACCATAGGTAACATGACCTGAATACTGAGTGAGTTGTAAACGAAATTGGAGAATTGGGTAAATATTTAATTTTGATTTAAATATTAATTACATCATCAAAAAACGACGATTGTTCGTGAAGGTTTCCATAGAAAGACCCCTTAAGTTCTGGCAAACGGATCACAATTATAGGTACCTGGGAGCATACCGATAGAATGAACGAAATACGAACAGTTAACATAATATGGTCATAGATCTTAGGTTGTAACTTGATCGTGAGCAAATTTGTTGATGTTGCACCCACGAAGTATGGAAAGTGCCAAACATTGGGAACTACCCGGGGAAGAGTTAGGAACAGGAATTTGTTTTCAATTAGTATTTATGAAAATTAAATTTCACTTTTTTTAAAAAAAAAAAATTCAAAATTAATTTGAATTTTTAATGAAAAATTCAGTAAAACTGAAAAACGAGGAAATGGGTTTTTCCAGCCCTTTCCATTCACAACTCCACTACATTTATTAATGTTTTGGTGTCATTTTAGTATATAATTTGATTTGCATGACTAAGTTACTTAAAAACCAAAAAGCTTCAGTTGAGAGAGGAGATTACATGGCTATTTTTTTAAAGAAAGAATGCTGAAGAAGAGTTATTCAAGTTTTTACCTAAAAACAGTTCTATTCTCCATGCATTCCCTTCTATTCTAGCTCATTTTGGATCCCACAATCCGATCTAAGGTCCTAGAAAATAGTAGGGAAGATCAAGTGGTGGTTCACAATCTTTTGGAGAGGAAATTCAAGCTGGAGTTGCTGAATTAAAGAGTTCAACAAAGGTAATCTCAAAACCCTATTTTTCTTATATTGAACATGTATGTTTCTTTGCTAAAATTTAAGGAATTCGAGTGTTTAAGATCCTAATTGCTACCGCTAATTACATGCTAACTCCATCAATAGTATCTCTAAGATAAGGAACCCAATCCTATCCATATACTTATAGACCTTTTTGGCTATATACTTAAACTTGATTCTTTTTATGTCTCTACATAAAGTTTAAATATTCATGTTATAGCCATGGGTTCGTTTAGTTTGTTGGATTTAGAAATCTATAAATGAAATTTATATGTTCAATAACAACTTTAATGAAATAATCTCAATAACATTTTTATTGAAAATAAAAATATGTTTAAAGTTTATAAACTGTGAGTTTTGGGACATATAACCCAACAAACTCCCACTTCAACTGAAACTCCAGTGGGTTTAAACATATACAATGTTGAGTATAAGAGAATAAATACAATAAACTAAGGCATCTAAATACCCATGAATTCTCCCTCTTACCCTAGATTTATGAAGCTCGTAGTCCTAGTTTGGCTAGGTGATCCTCGAACACTTTAGTCGTGAGGGTCTTTGTAAATAGATCAACTAAGTTGCCTTCTGAGGCTATCTACATGACGATCACGTCTCCTTGGTGTACTATCTCCAGAATGAGATAGAACTTGTGCTTGATGTGCTTTTCGCACTTATGGCTTCTTGGTTCTTTTGATTTTGCAACTGCTCCACTGTTATCACAATAGAGGGTGATTGGAAGATGCATATTTGGAACAACTTCTAAATAGGTCAAGAATTTTCTAAGCCATACTGCTTCTTCGACTGCTTCACATGTAACTACATATTCGGCTCCAATGATGAAGTTAGCAATACAACTATGCTTAATACTCCTCCATACTATAGCTCCTCTATTTAGAGTGAATACTGATCCTAAGTAGATTTTCTAGAATCCACATCGGTTTAAAAATCAGAATCAGTGTATCTAGTAAGAACCAAATTCTTAGAGCCATACACAAGCATATAGTCCCTTATTCTCTAAAGATACTTGAGGATATTTTTAATGGCAGTCTAGTGACTATATCCAGGATTGGACTGAAACCTGCTGACCATTCCAACTGCATAGCATATGTCAACATGGCATACATCAAACTCATGACTGCTAATGCATATGGAATTCTTTTCATTTCCCCAACTTCTTAAGGTGTCTGAGGACACTGTTTCTCAGACAAATGAATACCGTATTTAAAAGGTAATAAACCTCTTTCGGAATTTTGCATCTTATATTTAGACAACATCTTGTCTATATAAGATGCTTGAAATAGTGCTAGCGTTCTATTCTTCCGGTTCTAAACTATTTGGATTCCAATAACATACTGTGCATCTCCTAAACAGTTTATTTGAAATTGCGATGCTAGTCATCTCTTGACGTCAGCAAGGAATCCTATCTCATTTCCAATAAGTAGGATAACATCAACATATAGTATTAGAAAAGCTACAGTTTTGTTGACAATTTTCTTGTAAATAAAAAGTTCATCAACATTCTGTTCAAAGCTATAAGATTTGATCGCAGTGTCAAATCTTATATTCCAGGATCAAGATGCTTGACCCATAAATGGATCTATTAAGCTTGCAAAATTTTTGCTCTTATCCTTGTTCAATGAACCCTTCTGGTTGAGACGTATAGATACTTTCTTCAAGATAACCATTCAGAAAAGCTATTTTGACATTCATTTGTCATATTTCATAATCATAAAAGGTGGCAATGGATAAAAATATTCTAATAGACTTGATCAAGGCAACAGGAGAGAAGGTTTCTTCATAGTCTACCCCCCTCTCTTTGGGTAAATCCTTTTGCCACGAGTCTAGCTTTGTAAGTCTGTACCTTACCAGCTTAGTCTCGTTTTCTCTTGTATACCCACTTACAACCAATAAGTTTTACCCCATCTGGTTGATCTACAAGTTTCCAGACTAAATTGAAATATATAGACTTCATTTCAAGATCCATGACATTTATCCATTGGTCTTTATCTACATCCTTCATTGCTTGTTTACAAGTCAATGGATCCTCTAAACCATCATCAAGTATGACGACCTGAGTTTCTATTAAACCCATGTACCGGTCAGACTGTTGAACAACCCTCATATTAGGTTGAGATATTTTCAATTCTTGAGAAAGATGTGACAGGCCAGTTTTATCGACAACTCTTGTTAAAAGACCAACATGATCTACAACTTTAGTTGATTTGTCTGTAGTTTCTCTGGACATCTCATTCAATACTACTTTACTGTGAGGTTGAATTTCTTATGTGGTCTTCCTCTAAGAATGTAGTGTTTATCGATACAAGCACTTTATCATCTTGAGGATTATAAAACATACCACATTTTGTTTCTTTGGGGTATCCTACAAATAGGCATACTTTAGAACGTCGTTCCAATTTCTCTGGGTTTTGCACCAACACATGTGTTGGGCATTCCTAAATCCTGAAGTGACGTAAACTACCTTTACGCCTTTTTCGTAACTCATACGGTGTTTCTGAAACATTTTTTGAGGGAACCATGTTTAAAATAATTATGGCAGTTTGTACTGCATATCTCCAAAAGGATTGAGGTAACTGGCATAACTCATCATCAAACGAACCATGTCTAACAGGATTCTATTTCTCCTGTTTACTACACCATTTTGTTGTGGTGTACTAGGTGCAGTAAGTTGGGATTGAATTTCATGTTCTATCAAATAGTTCTGAAATTCTAAATCCATATACTCACCACCTCGATCTGATCGAAGTGTCTTAATCTTTTTACCTAATAAGTTCTCAACCTCTACCTTGTACACTTTGAACTTTTCAAGAGTTTCGGCGATGCATTAGGTAAGCATAACCATATTTCGAATAGTCATCAATAAAACTGATGAAATATTCAAATCCTCCTCGAGCTCTAATATTCATTGTGAAGGAACTCTTATTCAAGAGTACCTATGAGCGGAAACAGATCTTTAAAAAAAACATTGTGATAGAATTACCATATTTACATTCTCACATACAGATATGCATTAACAACGCTAAATTACTGGCATGCTTAAAGGATAAATAAACAAGAGACCGAGAGAACATACCAGTTGAAGATTTTCTTCACAGTAAATCTCGCTTTCTTTGGAACGACAAGCTATCGTTCAGCAACACCCAATCATCTACCACGAACAATCTCCACACAAACACGACACCACCACTTGGAACCCTCAGTATTCTCGAAGTGAGAATCCAAAGAGTGGACTCTGTTCGGATTTGGTAGAGGGGAGGAGAAAAAGAGATCGTATACAACGATCAAACAAGTGGGAGAAAGACTCGTCTATCGTATAGACAAAATGCATGATCGTTTAGGTGAAGTATACGATTGTGTAGGAAAAGCTAAGTGATTGTCTATACGTTCGTTTAGTAAAGCTCGAGCGCTAAACGATCATTTAGTAAAAGATAAGTGATCGTTTAGTAAGTAGCACGCGTGGATGTAAACGATCGTTCAGTAAACAGCACTATCGTATAGGCTCTGATTTACTGAGCGATGACCTTCTCGAATTGCAACACATCATGAGCTATTTAAGCGTCTCAAAACGATTCTTCATCTTACTCATCAGTTACGAAAAACAGAAGAGACATGGGCCAATTATCCCATAACTATCCAATTAATAAAAAATAAATATAATCACATTATATTAATAACCTATGGTTTAATATCATATATTAACCATAGTATTTTTCCTCCACTAGATATAAATTATATTTATATCAAATTTCCTCCAAATAAATGTATCTCATACATAATGTCAATTATATCATATATAATTAACTAGTTCAATTATATCATATATAACCGAACTCCCTCTTATCAATTTGAACATTTCAAACTAACCCAAAAACTGATTCTCAACTTGTATCCAAGCTACCGAGGGGACCTTATGGACCTATGGCTCGAAGTTCCAACAGTACATGAATAATTGACTAAACTCTTTAGCCACGATATCCACCATCCGTTAACTGTCAGACATTCCACTAAAGACCCGTAGCTGAACTCTTCTTACCACAGATATATTTCTATATCCATCGAATATAACCAATCATCAATACGATGGCCCTTCACAGATGCTCGTAAGTAAAGTTGGGCCAATTTACCGTTTTGTCCCTGTAGTTACATCTTACTCCTTAAGTACCACTGATCCCTCTAATCAACAATCAACATATTCCTACTATGTGTGAACACCTCTCGGGCCATGAGAAGGGGTGTGGCGCTACATTGTTCAAGCCCCGGGATCAACTCTTTTAAGGAGCAATTTATCTACTTATCCCTACTTTGGGGAAGGAGTGGACTCCATCTTGTGTAGTTGAGTTCTCAGCTTCCAAATCAAATGAATCCTCAAAGTTGTTGGATCGATATGGCAACCCTAGAGAGGGTGAATAGGGTTTAATTAAACTTTTTTTTTCTAAAATAACCCAATTAAACTAATTAATACACTTTTTATAAATAATAAGAAAAATTCAATTTATGCAACAAATAAGATGACAAATAGTTTGATGATTTAATTCTATCAAATTTTAGCAAATAAATAAGAACAAACTAAAACATACAATAAATTGCTTAAATTAATTGCAAAAATAAAAAAAAATAGTTAGAGAAGAAGACACCATAATTTTTATAGTGGTTCGGTCAAACTCGACCTACTCCACTCTCCAAAGTGCCTCTTGGAAATTTGAATAAAATCTTTCCGACTTTTTCCATGGATTAGAGCCCAACCATTACACCACTACTCCTTTTACGGGTTCATGAGCAAACCCGATCCTTTCCATGGCTTAGGATCAAACCGTTACAAATGTTGGAATTTTTGAAGAACACAATACAACTCACTAGAGTGGATTTACAAGTTTAAGCACTCAACAAATTTATTCTCACAATACAATAACACTTTCTCAAGAATAAGATGAAAAGAAAAAAATTGGGAGCTTAAAGAGAGCAACAATGGAGAATTTTGAGTTTTGGAGGATTATGAAATATAAAATTTATTCATATAAAATTTGGAGAGGAAGATGGTTTATATAGAGATGGAAAAGGAAAAAAATTGAATTTAAATTGGACCATTGGATTTTGGAAAAGAAAAATCAATGGTGGAGATTTTAAACTAAACTAGTCGTTAAATACAAACAAAATATAATATTAAATTCCTTTTCTTTTGAAATTTATTTTCTTTTTAAAATTAATCCAAAAAATAAAAAACATATCATGTGTAAAAAATTAGCCGTTAGACACAAGCATAAAATAATATTAAATTCATTTTCCTTTTAATTCATTTTCTTTTTAAATTCATTTCTTTTAAAGTCAATCCAAAAATAAAAAAACATACCATGTGTAAAAATCTAACCGTTAGACACAAACATAAAATAATATTAAATTTCTTTTGAATTTCATTTTTTTAAATCAATCCAAAAATCAAAAGTCTATCATATGTTAATCTCTTAATGATCTACCATTCAACCAATATGCTGCCACATGTCTATATGCAAATGGTCTGGTTATGCCACGTCATCCACCACGGTATTTTCTTTATAGACTTGTTTCGGTCATATCGTTTTCATTTTAGCTCCGATTTGATTGATTCAAGAGGTGTTGGAATCGTTATTCTGAGCTCTACGCTATGGACAATAAAATTTACAGTAATTAAAAATTGAGTTTGTTATCATCAAAATATTGATTAATTAATTAATTAAAATTAATTAATTTGAGATTAAGGGCCAAAAAGCCAAAATCTCCCCATTTTTTATGATGACAAACCATTCAAGAAAAATAGCTTGAAATACATGTAAACCATATGTAGCACACAATAAAATTCAACATATCACCATAAAAATCATTCTTGAAATTCACTCAAAAAAATAAATTCTCTCCCTAATTAATACAATCAAAATCATAATAAATTTATATCATATTTTTCTTAAACTTCTCCCCCTTTGAAATCAGCAAAAAGAATAATTAAGAAAAATTTAGAACTACATAAATGTTCCCTTAAAAACATGAATATAAATTTAGCACAACTTCCCCTAAGAATATTAACACATACTTTCCATATCTCCCCCTATCAAAATGCCTTCTAAAAGATTTAACAAGTAAAATTATAAAATCAAGAGGCATCACAACGAATAATACGAGCTCAAGCCTATTTTTTGCAAAAGTTTTTCTTATTCAAAAGGCTTGGTAAAAATATCGCTAATGATTATTAGAGCCTACAAATTCAAGAGTAATATTATCATTTTGCACATGCTCTCTAATAAAGTTTGATGTCTCATATCAATATGCTTAGTCCTAGAATGATGTATAGGATTTTTAGTCAAATTAATAGCACTTAGTATTATCACAAAATATAGGCACATTATCAAACTTTAATCCAAAATCACAAAAGAGTTTATTTCATCCAAAGAATTGAGCACACAATTAGCAACTGCAATATATTCGTTCGTAATGGATAAGGCAACCGAATTTTGCTTTTTTACTAAACCAAGAAAACTAAGGAACTACCAAAATTGACAAGTCCCACTAGTACTTTTGTGGTCAAGTAAACTACCCACAAAATCCGCATCGGAATATCATACCAAATTAAATTCAACATTTCTAAGATACCATAAGCCTAAATCAAATAGTACCAAGCAAATATTTAAAAAATTATTTTAACGACATGTAAATGTGATTCCTTAGGACAAGATTAAAATCTAGCACAAAGACATACACTAAACATAATATAGGGTCTACGTAGCAGTTAAATAAAAGTAAAAATCCGAATCATACCTCTATAAAGTTTTTATATTCCACACACTTACCTTTTTCATCCTTGTCAAGCTTCGTGGATGTGCTCATAGGAGTTTTTGCAATTTTACCTTCATTGAATTTGAACCCTTTTGACAGCAATCCCTTGTGTATTTTTCTTGACTTATGAAAATAACCATTCTTGAGTTTTGGATTTGGAGTCCAAGAAAGAAGCTAAGTTCTCCCATTCTTACTCATCTCAAATTTACTATGCATACACTTAGAAAATTCTTCACACAAAAGATGGATTAGTAGAACCAAAAATAATATCATCCACATATATTTGTACTAAAAGCATATCATTTTTCTTTAGTCTTGATAAAAAGATAGTATCAATTTTACCCATTTTAAATTCATTTTCAAGCAAGAAATTTACTAAGTCTTATCATACCAAGCTCTTGGAGCTTGTTTTAAGCCATAAAAGAGCCTTTTTCAACTTATAGACATGATTAGGAAATCAAAACTTTTCAAACCCAGAGGTTGTTCTACATAAACTTCCTCCATGATATAACCATTTAAAAAATGCACTTTTCACATCCATTTGATACAAAATGAAATTCTTATAAGAAGCAAAGCAAGCAACATTCTAATAGCTTCTAATCTAGCAACGGGTACAAAAGTTTCTTTATAATCTATTCCTTCCTCTTGACAATACCTTGAGCTACAAGTCTAGCTTTATTTCTAATGATATTTCCATTTTCATCCATTTTAATTTCTAAAGACCCATTTAGTTCAATTATAGAAGCATGAGAGCTGCTAGGGACTAACTCCCAAACTTTATTCCTTTCAAATGATTTAATTCTTTTTGCATAGCTAATATCCAAAATTCATCATTTTTCGGCATCTTTGAACTTTTTGATTCAATTGAGAAAACAAAAGCAACATATTAAGAGAGGAACTTGTTTTCACACCTTTGTTCGGGATCACCAAGAATTAATTCTTTGGGAGGGAAGGAGCATACCTCCACTCTTTAGGCATGGATGAAGAACCAACTTCGTTCTTTTTTATTAAGCTCACCTC
This sequence comes from Benincasa hispida, assembly GCF_009727055.1. NCBI lineage: Eukaryota > Viridiplantae > Streptophyta > Magnoliopsida > Cucurbitales > Cucurbitaceae > Benincasa > Benincasa hispida. Next base: position 60,528,583 of record NC_052359.1, read on the forward strand.
TTGCTTACTTGAAACAATTTCTTGCCTTTGTCACTAACAAGTAAATCTCCAAAATTTCCTTCTTTTCTTGTTGTCACCAAAGGTTACAAGACCGCCATCCTTTTTTTGAAGAGAGAGGACAAACTTGGATGGTCTTCCCGTTATGTGCCTCGAGCAACCACTATCCAAGTACCAGTTGTTTTTCTTAGAGGCTTTCAAACAAACCTACAAATACAAATGTTCAAGTTTTGATTCTTTGGTACCCACACTTGTTTGGGTCTTAGATGGTTAGCATTGACAAACTTGGGAATCCATTTTCATTTTTTGCATAGACATTTAAGGCATTGGATTTGACAAGTAAACAAGTATCTCTTACAACTTTTGGGAATCTAACTTGCCACATGAGAAACAAACATTATGGCAAAAGATTTATCTCTTACAAACAAATTTATGCACTCTACTTTTCTTGGGGAAATTATTCCTTGGAGCATTGTGAAACTTATTCCTTGGAAAAATTTCTTCTTGGAGGAAGTAGATATGAGCATATTTTCAATTTAAAACACTTAGGTCTAATTTGGCCTTCAACACCACAATAATGATTATAGGCACAAAGTTGATTTTTAACATGCTTAGACACAACTTTAGGCATATTAAGCTTAGACATATTATGAGATGCTTTAACAAAAGATAGTTTTAGAACTGAAGAGTAGAACATTCATCAATATAGTTTTTTAGAACTTGAAGGAGTAGAACATTCATCAATATAGCCTAAACCTCTTTTTATCACCAAAAGGCTTGCCTACTTCAATTATTCTTGTCTAATCTCTTGAAGCACCTATTGTCAACTTTTTAATAGATTCTTTTAGTCTTATCAAGTTCTTGCAAAGCACTAAATTCCTTTTCTTTGAGTAATTTAATCAAATTATCTTTTTTCAACAACTATCATGCTCAAGAAATTTAACTTTGTCAAGAAAGCATTTTTTTCTCACAATCAAAAGCATGCTTGTCACAAGAGATAATCATTTCATCGATATGCATAGCATCATGCTCATTCTCTTTTAGCAAGCAATTTCTTCAAGTAAAGGCTTATTTTTACTAGATAAAACATTGTATTTCTTTTTAAGCACAACATACTTAGAACTAAGTTTTTTCTAAATCATTTTGCATATTTTCAAAAGCTTCAAACAATTCATTATAAGAAAGAGGTTCTAGAGTTACCTCATCATTTTGTTCATCCTCTTTTGTCACTATGAGCCGTAAGCAAAAATTTGGCCACTTCTTCATTATCACTCCCACTTTCGCTTTCATCGCTATCATCCCAAGTAGCTTTCATTGCTTTCTTCTTGGATTTCTTGGATGATTTGAGAAAAGGACAATCGGTTTAATATTGACCCGGCTTCTTGCATTCATAGCATATTACCTCATCCTTTTTGCTCTTTTCACCTTTTGACTCTTTTTGGTTGGAGAGATGCTTCTTGAATTGCTTCTTTCTCTTGATGAAGTTCTTATACTTACGTGAAAGATAGGAAACATCATCTTCATCAAGGTCATCTTCATCTTGGGAGTCAACTTCTAAAGAGATGGTCTTTAAAGCTTACTCTTTTTTTCTTTTTTTCTTCTCATCCTCCATGTTTTTCTTGATCTTTATCTCATACGTCAACAACGAGCCCATGAGTTCATCAATAGAAAGAGATTTTGAGATCCTTTGCCTCTTGAATGGCGGTGACTTTAGGCTCCCATTGTTTAGGCAAAGACCACAATAGCTTCTTTATCTTCTCAAGATTTGAGTACTTTTTCCCAAGTCCTTCTAAAGCATTGACAATGTTAGTAAATCTAATAAACATATTGGAAATAGCTTCATTTTCATCAATTTTGAACATTTCATATTGATGAACTAACATGTCAATCTTTGTTTCTTTTACTTGACTAGTTCCTTCATGAGTAATTTCTAATTTATCCCATATCTCTTTAGCGGTTTTGCAACTAAACACTCTATTATACTCAACTTCATTCAAAGCACAAAATAAACAATTAATAGCTTTGGCATTTAAAGAGCATGCTTTCTTTTCATTTATTAACCATTCTTCCTTAGGTTTTATAGTGCTAACACCATCAACATCTTTTGTTGGAATTTTAAAACCTTCCTCAACAATATCCCATAAATCATAATCAATAGAAAGCAATAAAAATCTCATTCTATTTTTCCAATAACTATAATTAGTACCATTAAAGAAATGAGACTTTGTAATAGATTGATTATCGATAAAAGGGATAAAACCTAAAGTTGTCATAGCTAAAAAACAATTAAGTTTATCAAGAAATAAATATTTCAAGAAGAGCAACCTGCTCTAATACTAATTGTTGGATCGATATGGCAACCCTAGAGGGGGGTGAATAGGGTTTAATTAAACTTTTTTTCTAAATTAACCCAATTAAACTAATTAATACACTTTTTATAAATAATAAAAAAATTCAATTTATGCAACAAATAAGATGACAAATAGTGTGATGATTTAATTCTATCAAGTTTTAGCAAATAAATAAGAACAAACTAAAACATACAATAAATTACTTAAATTAATTGCAAAAATAAAAAAGAAAGAGTTAGAGAAGAAGACACCGTAATTTTTATAGTAGTTCGGTCAAATTCAACCTACTCCACTCTTCAAGCGCCTCTTGGAAATTTGAATAAAATCTTTCCGACTCTTTCCACGGATTAGAGCCCAATCGTTACACCACTGCTCCTTTTACGGGTTCACGAGCAAACTCGACCCTTTCCACGGCTTAGGATCAAACCGTTACAAATGTTGGAATTTTTTAAGAACACAATACAACTCTCACTAGAGTGGATTTACAAGTTTAAGCACTCAACAAATTTATCCTCACAATACAATAACACTCTCTCAAGAATAAGATGAAAAGAAAAAAAAATGGGAGCTTAGAGAGAGCAATAATTGAGACTTTTGAGTTTTGGAGAATTATGAAATGTAAAATTTGTTCATACAAAATTTGGAGAGGAAGATGGTTTATATAGAGATGGAAAAGGAAAAAAATTGAATTTAAATTAGACCATTGGATTTTGGAAAAGAAAAATCAATTGTGAAGATTTTAAACTAAACTAGTCATTAGATACAAACAAAATATAATATTAAATTTCTTTTCTTTTGAAATTCCTTTTCTTTTTAAAATTAATTCAAAAAATAAAAAACATATCATGTGTCAAAAACTAGCCGTTAGACACAAACATAAAATAATATTAAATTCATTTTCCTTTTAATTCATTTTCTTTTTAAATTCATTCTTTTTAAAGTCAATCTAAAAATAAAAATACATATCATGTGTAAAAAACTAGCTGTTAGACACAAACATAAAATAATATTAATTTATTTTCCTTTTAAATTTTCTTTTAAATTTCATTTTTTTAAATCAACCCAAAAATCAAAAGTTCATCATATGTTAATCTCTTAATGACTCCACCATTCAACCAATATGTTGCCACATGTCTACATGCAAATGGTCTGGTTATGCCACGTCATCCACTACGGTATTTTCTCTATAGACTTGTTTCGGTCATATCGTCTTTGTTTTAGCTTCGATTTGAGTGATTCAAGAGGTGTTGGAATCGTTGTTCTGAGCTCTACGCTATGAACACTAAATTTTCCAGTAATTAAAAATTGAGTTTGTTATCATCAAAATATTGATTAATTAATTAATTAAAATTAATTAATTTGAGATTAAGGGCCAAAAAGCCAATAAAAGTGGTAGGTTTGAGTCGGTGCTCTGACCACTCGCACCCAAGCAAATCAAAAGACCACTTTTAATGGCAGGAGTTCCCAACTCACTCAGGATTGAGGTTATGTTACCTATGATTATCCTAGTGAAGTGAAGTCTCTGTCATGAACAGGGTTATATGATGAGATATTAACACTTCATGGTCAGGTCTTGTACAAACTCTTTGTATAGGACGGCCCTGCTCGCATGTCCCCTACACGAATGATCAGGATCAGACCATCTGTGACAAGTCATAACACTTATAACTATTCAACAAAGCAAGTCACATCCGTAGCGTTACCAGGATACGGTTTTCCTTCTATATCTATATACTACATATCATTTTGGTAATCACTTAAGACATGATCTACTTGTATGTCACCATATACATGCTTAAGTTACATAAAGACAATCAGAGATTTTAAGTTTATTGGTTTGTGGTAAAGCAAATAAAACATCTAAATGTGCAAAGTCAAGAAGTGAAGTAAATACAATATATTATACATCACAAGCGTTCGTACAAAATCTGTTTACAAACTACAGGACACGAGACTTTAGGGCATCAACCTCAATACATTGGACCACAGAGATCTAAGTGTACAAGCTCTAGAGGTTCTTTGGCTCTTAGATCTTTTTTTGTAAAAGATCTTTTGGTCATTTACCCTCAAGGTATGATTCACATGGAGGTATGAATTATCTTCTAACTTATTTAGAAGTCCATTCTTTACTAACCTCTCAATCCTATTGAGATTTATATGTCTAAATCTTAAGTGCCTAAGATAGGCATTAAGAGAAATTTTTCCTTTCTTATTTTGAGTTTAAGTTGTTTTAAACATCTCTATATTTAAAATAGCTTTTTTCTCAGTTGGTTTTAACATATATAGGTTATTTTCAAGTTTAGCATAACATATTTGAACACCTTTTGAACTAATGAACACATTGATATATAAAGTTACTTTATGCATATGTTCTAATAAACATGAGACTGAAATTAAATTTCTTTTCATTTTTGGTACATAATATACATTTTTAAAAAAAAATGTAAGCATCTCTAAAAAATAAATTTAGATCTCTCACTACACGAGCCGAAATGACTTCACCTGTTCCCACCTTGAAAGTTATCTCGTTCTCTATCAGCTGTCTCTAGGAACTAGTTTCTTGAAAGAAAGTGCAAATATGGTTAGCAACGTCTGAATCTAGTATCCAGGTCAAATGAGAACTTTCCACTAAACATGTCTACAAGTAAATCAAATTTACCTTGGTTTGTCTTTTCAACAAGTTATTTAGGGCAATTTCTTTTCCAATACCCATCCCCACTACAATGGAAACATTTTCCTTTTGCAACCTTCTTGTTGCTTTTCTTTGCATGAGTCTTCTTTTTTCCCTTTTTCCTTCTTTTTCATTTGGATACTTTTATCCTTAGAAGTTCTGGCTTCTTATTAGAAGGTTTCGTCTTAGATGACGATCCCTTCTGGAATTTTTTTTGGGTAACAACGTTTGCTTCCCCTTCTTGATTCTTATTTTTCATCAGGGATTGGTAAGTCTAAAGCTCATTCAAAAGAGTAGTTAGATTATATTCTATTTTATTCATCACAACATTTGTGCAAAATATCAAGAAACTCTTAGGAAGAGATTCCATGATGAATTTGACTTGTCTCTTTTCATCTATGACAGCCTCGTTTGCTTCCGCTATATTGAAGTGGACCATAATGTCCAAGGTATGTTCTCTAATAGAGGTCTCCCCCTTCATACGGGAATTGTAAACCTATTTAATAGCATCATGTCGAATGGATGAGAACGATTGTCCAAACAGCGGATGTAACGACTTCATGATCTCCCTTGCGATGACCATGTTTTCAGGCTTCTTAGTTAACACATCAGATATTCTAGCTAAGATGTAGGCTCAGGATTTTTCATTTTCCCTGACCCACCTGTCATATGCATCCAGAACATTTCGGTTTGTAGTAGAGCTAGGAACTGAAGGATGTTCCTCCATTAAAATGAACCTTAAATCATCTACAACTAGTATCATATTGATGTTTGATTTCCAGTTTGAATAATCCTCGCGGTTAAATTTTTCGGAAGCTAAAAGTTGGATAATTGGATTTGACATGCTGAAACATAAACAAATTCTACTAGAAAATTGTATCAAAATCCAAATTTAATTTTAGGAAAAGTAATAATATATCCATATTTCATTATTTATATGCAACGATACTTTAATGAGTCAAAATAGATGCAAACGAGGGGCAATCAAATATTCCTTCACTGAAGCAAGACATTCTTGTCTAAAAAACTAATTCCAGAATAACTCTTTATCCCTTTAGTTATTTATTTACCAGTTTTGGTCAAGAACTTACTAACACTTAGTAATTCTTGTAAGTGTGACACTCCCTTTTCATTTTTTTATAGAACGGTATCAACAAGCCCCTGAAATGAAAGACAACGCTGAATATGGACTAAAAAAACCCTATTCATTTCTGAATTAAGTTGTTCTGATTCTTATGTTACAACCCTCAAAGGGGATAGACACTGGAAAAAATGACTAACTAATGCTGCCTAAAAGCGACAGCAAGCGCAACATAAGAATCTCATGGTTCAAACTAATGGAAGAGACCGTAGGATATGTTAACACATTTCCTTCACCCACTTACTATGAACAACTCCCCCTATTCACTTTGTTATTGACCCATGCAAACACTTTTCTAATGGAGCAGTCGCGGTAAAAGAGACAAGAAGTCGAACATGGATCTTACGGTGTGAACTTTTAGGGGACGTGAAAGCTAAAAACAATACATCATATATCATGTTAATCTCCCACTAAAGTGTTCTAATTGATTGGGTATATCATTAACTTAGGTATATGTAGGCTAAAACATCCAAAGTCTAGGTGATTATCCAAATATAACGATTATATTTGGATTTAACCTACGATGTCTAAGTGGTAAAACTATTTTATTACCCCAGACTGCTCACGCATGCTCATAAAACTGGGTTAACAATGCTCAATAATTCGGCTATAATCCCCAGGTAGCAGGTGTTTCATAAACCGTCAACTTAAGTACCTCTAGCCTTAGACAGGATTATAGTTCGATTGAGTTTGTAACCAAAGTTTTACACGATAACGACCTAGTTTAACTATTAAAACAAGTTGTTATTTATTAAGCCTAGGTGAGCATGCATCTTATCTTTGTTATAGATTTTAAATGTCTAATTCATTTTATAACACTTTTATAAAACTATATACATATTATAACATACACTAAGCATTCCATAATTTAATATAACAACTTATATTAAATACATGAAATCCTAGATCATGCATACTATATATTATAACATATTATAACATAATTTCAATGCATGAAACAAGCTTCCTATGGTGGGATTTTAAATCTATACGACATACTTTATGCACATACAAGATTTAATTTAATTAATCATACATTCAAAATACATAAATAATTAAATATACACTGAAATGGATTGATTTTGGCATTCTAAGCAAGAAAAAGCTTAAAATTATTACAAAATAATTTAATACAAGTCTTGAACTTCCCGAACCGGCTTCAAACCACCTGAACCTGACCACCAAGGAAAAAAATTGGGTTGAACTGGTCTGAAACAGGTTGAACCAGACCTCTAAGATACAAACTGGTCGAACTGATTTTGTTAAACCGTCGGTTGGTTGACGCGCATGCCTTCTGGGCTGGGATGAACAACGTTGCAACGCTGTAAGGCAGAAGCTTCACCTACTGTTAAGTATGCTTCGATTATTGTTCACTTACAACCTAATTGCAACTTTATTATCTCTAACAAAGTTACAGACTCTTAATCATACATTAAGGTTCATAAAAAAATTGGCCAGTTACAACAATTACTTCATAATTGAAGAGAAATCTAATGCCAAAACCATAATTTATCCATTTTAGCACCCATTTCATGCAACTCATGAAAAACATCCACCAAGCTAAAATTAACGTGAATTGAGTGCTTAAAACATGCTTTGATACAAATTGATAGAGTTGACGTTCAACATGTAGAAGAGATTTGGATCTTAAACACTCTAATTACATTAATTTTAGTACTGGTATGCATGTTCAAGAAAAACAAGAATAGAGTTTGTAGAATACAACCTTTGATGAATCCTCCAATCGACGCAATTTTCCCGTGAATTCTTTTCTACAACTTGTTCTAGACCACCACAAGGAACTTCTCTACTATTCACAGGCCTTGGATTGGATTGTGGGATCCAAATTGAGAAAGATTTGGATAAAAATTAAGAGTTGGAGTGAAGGAAATTTTTCAGAAAAATCACATTTGAAATTCAAATTGCATGAATCTAATTCATTCAAATTGACTTGTATTTAAGAAACTTGAACATACAAAATGACTTAATTGTGGTATTGACACTTAAAATTCCACTCAATTAATGGATTAGGTGTTTGAGTTAGTGGGAAAATCTAATTTTTCCCACTAATCTCATTTTATTTTAATTTTAAATGAAATTTCAAATTACTTCCATAAAATGAAATTCAATTTAATTTAATTTATTTATTTATAATTAAGTTAATTTAATCAAATTAAATTATATATCTTGAATTTTTTAAATACAAAAAAAATTTAATAAATAAATTATTAAGTAATTAAACAATTTAATTAATTAAATTATTAAAACACCTAAATCAAACATGAATCCCAATTCATGTTATGAATATTTAAATCTAATTTAAATATTTTCAACTCTTGAAAATTTGTTTAATTTTTTTTATTAAATGCTTGTTATATCGAATATAATAATCTAAACCCTAAATCAAATTTGAACATTTCAAATCCTCTCAACACGTTATTCTAAGGTTTTGATCCTTTTACGAGCTAGTAGCGGGACTTAATGGATTTACAGATCATGAACTCCAATGATTTGAGATTAATTGGCTAAACTATCTAAACTGAATTAATCAATATTCGTTAACTACCAAGATACTCCACTATAGCTTAGTAGTTGTCCTCTCCTCACTGTAGATATATTTTTGTCCACTTGATTTAACCATAATCAGTAAGTCGATCCTTCACAGGTTGTTCGTATTTACAACTAGGTCAAATTACTATTTACCCCTGTAATACATCTTGCTCTTTAAGTCTTCATTGATTCTCTAATAAACAATTAGTTTATGGTCCTACTAACAAACCAACTCCCTCTCAGCCAAAGAGAGGGTGGGGCCCCTTTTGTGCAAGACTAGGAATCAGTACTTAAGGGAACAATCTATCTGCTAACCCTAAAACAAGTAGGAGTGAATTCCGTCTTGCAAGACTATGTCCCTAGCTATCTATCTGATCTTAACCCTAAAATGGGAAGCTTATTGAGCGGCGATATTGAGCCACTCTCACCTATGCAGATTAAAGAATAATCTCGAATAAACATGAGTTCATAATTAGCTTAGGATTGAGATCAAATTACCTTAGGTCATCAAATTGAAAATGGTCGTTATAAAGAAAAGTGATTATTTCACTGTCCAGTCTTCATTTGCATAGGATGCCTCCACATGAACAACTTTGGGATCACATCGTTTGTATCATTATACATAGCGAGTCGTATCCATAGTGTCCCCAAGATAAGGTACCCAACTCTATCCATATACTTATAGACCGTTTTGGCTATATACTTAAACTTGATCATTTTTATGTTTATACATAAAGTTTAAGTATTCATGGTATAGCCATGAGTTCATTTAGTTATTGGATTTAGGAGTCTATAAATACAATTTATATGTTCAATAATAACTTTAATGAACTAATCTCAATAACATCTTTATTGAAAATAGAAATATGTTAAAGTTTATAAACTGTGGGTTTCATGACATATAACCCAACATACATGACACTTAATCAACTACTATAAAATTGGATTGAGTGGGAAATGTGGGAAAACTCCACTTTTCCCTTAATTTTCAGTTAATCTTAATTTATCATTTGAATTCTTAAATTCAAATTTTTAATAAAATTAATACAAATTATTAATTTTAAATAATTTAATTAATTTTAAATTAATTTTAAATAATTTAATTAATTTAAAATTAATTTGATATCACATATTTCATTATTTTTAAAAAACCAATAAAAAAACATGAATCCTTATTCATGTGGTCAATATTTAAATCATTATTTAAATTTTTTCTAACTCTCTGATACGTTTAATTTCATAATTATATGTTTAATTATATCAAATATAAGAATCCAAATCCTACCGAATTTGAACATTACAAATTCTCTCAATACATTATTCTAAGGTTTAATCCTTTTATGAGCTAGTATAGGGACCTAATGGACCTACAGATCATAAGCTCCAATGATTTGAGATTAATGGGCTAAACTTTTTAAATCAAATTAATCAATATTCGTTAACTACCAAGACACTTCACTATATCTTGGTAGTTGCACTATCCTCACTATAGATATATTTCTGTCCACTTGATTTAATCATCATCAGTAAGTCGATCATTCATAGGTTGTTCGTATTTATAGCTAGGTCAAAAACCATTTTACCCCTATAATACATTTTGCTTCTTAAGTCTCCACTGATCCTCTAATGAACAGTTGGTTTATGGTCCTATCAATAAACCGAGTCCCTCTTAGCCATAGAGAGGGTAGGGCCTCTTTGTTCAAGACTTAGAGTCAGTACTTAAGGGAACAACCTATCTGCTAACTCTAAAACGGGTAAGAGCGAAATTCGTCTTGCAAGACTATATCCCTAGCTATCTATCTGGTCTTACCCCTAAAATGGGAGGCTTATTGAGCGGCGATGTTGAATCATTTTAAAATTAATTTGATATCACATATTTCATTATTTTTAAAAAATCAATAAAAAAACATGAATCCTTATTCATGTGGTCAATATTTAAATCATTATTTAAATTTTTTCAAACTCTCTGATATGTTTAATTTCATAATTATATGTTTAATTATATCGAATATAAGAATCCAAATCCTACCGAATTTGAACATTACAAATTCTCTCAATACGTTATTCTAAGGTTTAATCCTTTTATGAGCTAGTATAGGACCTAATGGACCTACAGATCATAAGCTCCAATGATTTGAGATTAATGGGCCAAACTCTTTAAATCGAATTAATCAATATTCGTTAACTACCAAGACACTTCACTATATCTTGGTAGTTATACTCTCCTCACTATAGATATATTTCTGTCCACTTGATTTAATCATCATCAGTAAGTCGATCATTTATAGGTTGTTCATATTTACAGCTAGGTCAAAAACCGTTTTACCCCTATAATACATTTTGCTTCTTAAGTCTCCACTGATCTTCTAATGAACAGTTGGTTTATGGTCCTACCAATAAACCGAGTCCCTCTTAGCCATAGAGAGGGTAGGGCCTCTTTGTTCAAGACTTAGAGTTAGTACTTAAGGGAACAACCTATCTGCTAACCCTAAAATGGGTAAGAGCGAATTTCGTCTTGCAGGACTATATCCCTAGCTATCTATCTGGTCTTACCCCTAAAATGGGAGGCTTATTGAGCGGCGATGTTGAATCATTCTCAACTGTACAGATTAAAGGATAATCCCAAATAAACAGGAGTTCATAGTTAGCTCAGGATTAAGATCGAGTTACCTTAGGTCATTGAATTGAAATAGACAGTTTTGACAGTAAATGGTCGTTATAAAGAAAAGTGTCTATTTTGTGGTCTGATCTTATACAAACATCTTTTACGTAGGATGTCCCCACTCGCATGTCTCCACATGAATGACTTAGGAATCACATCGTTTGTACCAATATACAAAGCGGGTTGTATCCATCATGTCCCCAGATAAAGTACCTAACTCTATCCATATACTTATAGACCGTTTTAACTATATACTAAAACTTGATCCACTTTTATGTCTCTATATAAAGTTTAAGTATTCATATTGTAGTCATGGGTTCATTAGTTTATTAGATTTAGAAATATACAAATTCAATTTACAAATCTCAATAATATTTTTATTGTGAAGCAGAAAATGTTTAAAGTTTACAAACCACGAGTTTTAGGACATTTTCCAACAAACTCCCACTTGGACTAAAACTCTAGTGGGTTAAAATATATACAAATATACAATGTAGAGTATGAGAGAATAAATACAATAATCTAGGACATCGATATACCCATGAATTCTCCCACTTGCCCTAGATTTTTGTAGCTCGTAATGCTAGTCTGACTAGGTGACCCTCAAACACTTTAGTCGCATGGGTCTTTGTAAATGGATTAGCTAAGTTGTCTTCTGAGGCTATCTGTGTGACAATCACGTCTCCTCAGTGTACTATCTCTCTGATGAGATTATACTTGCGCTCGATGTGCTTTCTGCGCTTATGCCTTCTTGGTTCTTTTGAGTTGGCAACTACTCCACTGTTATCACAATAGAGGGTGATTGGTAAATGCATATTTAGAACCATTTCCAAATCGATTAAGAACTTTCTAAACCATACTTCTTCCTTGTCTACTTCACATGCAGCTACATATTCCACTTTTATGGTGGAGTAAGCAATACAACTTACTTCTCCATACGATAGCTCCTCCATTTAGAATGAATATTGATCCCGAAGTAGATTTCCTGAAATTCACATCAGTCTGAAAATCAGAATCAGTTAAGGATCAAATCCTTAGAGCCATACACGAGCATATAGTCTTTCATTCTTCGAAGATAGTTGATAATGTATTTAATGGCACTCTAATGACTATATCCACGGTTGGACTAAAACCTATGGACTATTTCAACTGCAAAGTATATATCTGAACATGTACACACCATGACATACATTAAGCTCCCCTGCTGAAGCATAAGGAATTCTTTTCATATCCTCAACTTCTTAAGGTGTTTTAGGACATTGTTCCTTAGACAAATGAATTCCATGCATGAAAGGTAACATATCTCTCTTACAATTTTGCATTTTATTTCTAGACAACATATTGTCTATATATGATGCTTGAGGTAGTACTAGCATTCTATTCTTATGATTCTGAACTATTTGGATTCTAATAATATACTGTGGATCTCCTAAATCTTTCATTTTAAATTGCGACGTTAGCCATCTCTTGACATCAGCAAGGAATCCTATCTCATTCCCAATGAGTAGGATATCATCAACATATAGTACTAAAAAAGCTACAATTTTGTCGACAATTTTCTTATAAACACAAGGTTCGTCAACGTTCTGTTCAAAGCTATAAGATTTTATTGCAGTGTCAAATCTTATATTCCAGGATCGAGATATTTGTTTTAACCCATAAATGGATCTTTTAAGCTTCCAAACTTTTTTCTTTTGACCCTGTTCAATGTACCCTTCTGGTTGAGACATGTAAATATTTTTTTCTAGATAGCCATTCAGAACGGCTTTCTTGACATCCATTTGCCATATTTCAAAATCATAAAATGGACTTGATCATGGCAACAGGAGAGAAGATTTCTTCATAGTCTACCTCCTCTTTTGGGTAAATTCTTTTGCCACGAGTCTAGCTTTATGGGTTTGTACCTTGCTAGATTGGTTTCGCTTTCTCTTATAGATCCATTTACAACCAATAGGTTTTACCCATCTAGATGATCTATAAGTTCCCAGACTAAATTGAAGTACATAGACTCTATTTCAAAATCCATGGCTTTTATCCATTAGTCTCGATCTACATCCTCCATTGCCTGTTTAAAGATCAATGGATCCTCTAAGCGATCATCAGGTTTAACGACCTGAGTTTCTTTTAAATTCATGTATCGATCAAGCTATTGAACAATCCTCCTACTATGCCGAGGTATTCTCAATTCTTGAGAAGGATGTGACGAACCAGTTTCATCAATAACTCTTGTTGAAGGACCAACTTGATCAACAACTTTTGTTGATCTATCTGTAGTTTCTCTAGACATCTTTTTTAATATTAATTTACTGCGGGGTTGATGATTTCATATATGGTCTTCCTCTAAGAATGTATACAAGTACTCTATCATCTTGAGGATCATAAAACATACCACCTTTTGTTTCTTTGGGGTATCCTACAAATAGGCATATTTTATAACGCCTTTCTATCTTTGGGTTTTGCACCAACACATGGGTTAGGCATCCCCAAATCCAGAAGTGACGTAAATTACCTTTACGCCCTCTCCATAACTCGTACGATGTTTTTGAAACAATTTTCAAGGGAACTATATTTAAAATATATAATGTAGTTTGTACTGTATATCCCCCAAAAGACTGAGGTAATTGCGCGTAACTCATCATTGAACGAACCATGTGTAACAAAGGTTCTATTTCTCATTTCTACTACACCATTTTGTTGCAGTGTACCAGGTGCAGTAAGTTAAGATTGAATTCCATGTTCTATCAAATAGTCTTGGAATTCTAAATCCATATACTCACCACCTTGATTTGATTGAATCATTTTAATCTTTTTACCTAATAAATTCTCAACCTCTGCCTTGTACTCTTTGAACTTTTCAAGAGTTTCGAACATATGATATATCAGGTAAATATAACTATATCTTGAATAGTCATCAATAAAACTAATGAAATATTCAAATCCTCCTCGAGCTCTATTATTCATCAAACCACAAAGATCTAAATGTATAAGCTCTAGAGGTTCTTTGGCTCTTAGTCATTTTTCCCTCAAGACATAATTCTCACGGAGGTAGAGAATTTTCTTCTAACTAATTTAGAAGTCCATTATTTACTAACCTATCAATCCTATCGAGATCTATGTGTCCAAGTTTTAAGTGCCAAGATAGGCGTTAGGAGAAATTTTTCGTTTCTTATCAGCGCCTGAATCTAGTATCCAAGTCAAATGAGAACTTTTCACTAAGCATGTTTCAATTACAAGTAAATCAAATTTACCTTGATTTTCCTTTTCAGCCTTTTTTCAGCAAGATATTTAGGGCAATTTCTTTTCCAATGCCCATCCTCGTTGCAAGGGAAACATTTTCCTTTTGCAACCTTCGTCTTGCTTTTCTTTGCAATAGGTTTCTTTTTCCTTTTGCTCTTCTTCTTCATTTGGATACTTTTATCCTTAGAAGGTCCAGACTTCTTGTCAGATATACTAGCTAAGATATAGGCTCATGCTTTTTCATTTTCTCTAACCCATTTCTCATATGCATCCCGAACATTTCGGTTTGCAGTTGAGCTGGGAATTAAAGAATATTCCTCCATTAAAATGAACCTCAGATCATCCACAACTAGTATCGTATTGATGTTTGATTTCCAGTTTGAATAACCCTCGCCATTAAATTTATCAAAAGCTAAAAGTTGGATAATTGAATTCGACATGCTGAAACATAAATAAATTCTATCAGAAAACTGCATTTAAATCCAAATTCATTTTACCAAAAGTAATAAAATACCCATATTTCATTATTTATTTGCAACAATATTTTAGCGAGTCAGAAGACATGTTACCGAGGGGCAGTCAAATATTCCTTCACTGAAGTAAGACATTTTTTACTAAATATTAATTTCAGAATAACTCTTTATTCCATTAGATATTTAGTTACTGTTTTCGGTCAAGAACTTACTAACACTTAGTAACTCTTGTAAGTGTGACCCACCATTTTCAGATTTCATAGAATGGTATCAACAAGCCTCCGAATTTGAAGACAATGCTGAAGACGGATCTAAGAAGCCCTATTCATTACTGAAGTTTGAGTTGTTTTGAATCCTATGTCACAACCCTCCAAGGGGATAATTGCTGAAAAACAACTAGTTAATGTAGCCTAAAGCCGACAATAGGCGCAACATAACAATCTCACAGTTCAAACTAATGAAAATGATCATAGGATATGTTGACACATTTCCTTCATCCACTTACTATGAACTACTTCCCCTATTCACCTTGTTATTGACCCATGCAAACACTTTCCAAATGGAGTAGTCGCGGTAAAAGCGACACGAAGTCGAGCATAGATCTCAAGGTGTGAACTCTTAAAGACGTGAGAGCTAAAAACAATATATCATATATATTACTAATCTCCCATGAAGTGTTCTATTTGTTTGGATATGTTTTTACTTAGGTATATTCTGGCTAAAAACATCCTAAGTCTAGGTGATTATATAAGTATAACGATTTATTTGGATTTAACCTACGATGTCTAAGTGATAAAACCATTTTTATTATCTCATATTTCTCATGCATGCTCATAAAACAGGGTTAACAATGCTCAATAATTCGGCTATAATCCCCAGGTAGCAGGTGTTTCATAAACCGTCAACTTAAGTACCTCTAGCCTTAGACAGGATTATAGTTCGATTGAGTTTGTAACCAAAGTTTTACACGATAACGACCTAGTTTAACTATTAAAACAAGTTGTTATTTGTTAACCTTAATTGAGCATGCATCTTATCTTTGTTATAGATTTTAAATATCTAATTCATTTTATAACACTTTATAAAACTATAGACATGCTATAACATACATCATGCATTCCACAATTTAATATAACAACTTATATTAAATACATAAAACCCCAAATCATGCATACTATATATTTTAACATATTATAACATACTTTCAATGCATGTTACATGCTTCCTATGGTGGGATTTTAAATCTACAAGGCATACTTTATGCACATACAAGATTTAATTTAATTATACATACATTCAAAATGCATAAATAATTAAACATACACTAAAATTGACTGCTTCTGAAGAATCATCAACAGCAGAAACATGCAGGTGAAGTTTCGACATCACAACGTTGCAACGCTGCCCTTGGAGCGTTATAGTGTTGTTCTTCAGCCAGCCTAGAAAAGAAGAAAAATCCCCATGGCGTTGCAATACTAGGGATGAAGCGTTGCAATGTTGTTCAATCCTTAGCCCAAAACGCACGCGCGACTACCAATGGTTCAACTGAACCGATTCAACCAATCGGGTCATGGAGGTTTATGTCTCAGACTGGTTCAACCCAAATTTCTTTCTTAAATGTCTGGTTTGAATGATTTGGAGCCAGTTCGGGTCGATTCGGGCAGTTCAAGACCTGTATTAACTTTTTTTTATAATAATTTTAAGTTTTTGTTTACTTAGGATGCCAAACATATGGAAGCTATTAGAATCCTAAGCATTCTAACTACATCAATTTTAGTGAATTAGCATGCATATTCATGAAAATAACAGAATTAGGATTTCAAGAATATAACCTTTGATGATTTCACGTGATTGCTTCAAATCTCCTTGAATTTCTCCCTCAATCTTTGAAGTAGACCACCATAAAAGTTTATCTACTATTCTCAGGCCTTATATTTGATTGTGGGAACCAAATTGAGAGCCCTGGTTTTAGTATCAAACTGAAATGAGGGAATAATTTTGTATGAAAAATCCGAATTTTTCAACCTCAAACCAGCTACAATTGAATTACATGATTACATGACACTTAATCAACCACTATAAAAATGGATTAAGTGAGAAATGTGGGAAAAAATTACTTTCCCCTTAATTTTCAATTAATCTTAATTTATCATATAAATTAAATTAAATAAAAATTAATTTAAATTTTGAATTCTTAAATTCTAATTTTAATAAAATTAATATAAATTATTAATTTTAAATAATTAATTAATTAAAAAATAATTTGATATCACATATTAAATTATTTTCAAAAAACCAATCCATAACATAAATCCTTATTCATATGTTCAATATTTAAATCATATTTAAATATTTTCTAACTCTTCGATATGTTTAATTCGATAATTAAACATGTCATTATATCGAATATAAGAATCCAAATCCTAAATTGAATTTGAACATTTCAAATTTCTTAATACGTTATTATAAGGTTTAATCCTTTTACAAGCTAGTCTAGGGACCTAAGGAACCTATAGATCATGAGCTCCAACGATTTGAGATCAATTGGCTAAACTCTTTCAATCGAATTAATCAATATTCGTTAACTACCAAGACACTCCACTATAGCTTAGTAGTTGTACTCTCCCCACTTTAGATATATTTCTGTCCACTTGATTTAACCATAATCAATAAGTCAATCATTCACAGGTTGTTCGTATTTACAGCTAGGTCAAAATTTTCGTTTACCCCTGTAATGCATCTTGTTCCTTAAGTCTCCATTGATCCTCTAATGAACAATTGGTTTATGATTCTACCAATAAACCAACTCCCTCTCAGCCAAAGAGAGGGCAAGGCCCTTTTGTTCAAAACCAGGAGTCAGTACTTAAAGGAACAACCTATTTGTTAATCCTAAAATGGGTAGGAACGAATTCCGTCTTGCAGGACTATGTCACAAACTATCTATCTGTTCTTACCCCTAAAATGGGAGGCTTATTGAACGGCGATGTTGAGCCACTCTCACCCATGCAAATTAAAGGATAATCCCAAATAAACAGGAGTTCATAGTTAGCTCATGATTGAGATCGAATTACCTTAGGTCATCAAATTGAAATAGTCAGTTTTGACAGTAAATGATCATTATAAAAAAAAGTGACTATTTCGTGGTCCGGTCTTATACAAACATATTTTGCATAAGATGCCCCTACTTGCATTCTCCACATGAACGACTTAGGGATCACATCATTTGTATCGATATACAAAGCGGGCCACATCCATACTGTCCTCATGATAAGGTACCCAACCTTATCCATATATGTACAGACCGTTTTGGCTATATACGAAACTTGATCCATTTTTATATCTCTATAAAAAGTTTAAGTATTCATGTTATAGCCATGGGTTCATTAGTTTATTGAATTTACAAATCTATTAATGCAATTTACAAATCTCAATAACATTTTTATTGTGAAATAAAATACATTTAAAGTTTACAAATTGCGAGTTTTAGGACATTTCCCAACTTTCAGTCCTGGGCTCATTTGGTTCATTTGATTTTGGTTTGTTTGATTGCTTTGGTTCATTTTACGTTTGCGAATTTATGTTCCATTTCAAATAAGTTGTTCAAGGGTTTTTTTTTTAGATCTCTCAATGAGATATTTGTTCTTGCCCAGTAGTTCTTATTCATTCTTTGTAGGTTTTGTTATAGATCTCTATATAAGGATCTATGTTAATAGTCCAGAAGGTTCTTGGTTTTGCTCTTCATGGGTTTTTGTTTCAGTCTAGAAGTTTCATGTTTTGGTTCTCCGTGAGTTTTTTATTCTACCCCAAATCTGCTAATTTGATTCGGAAGTTTTCTTCGCAAACTCAAGTTATTCGTCATTCTACCACCTTGAGTTTGAGGGAGGGTGTTAAAAAGAAATTAGGGTTTTTTTTCCTAATTATTTTATTTTTTTATTATTATTTTCTTTTTGGTATTTTTTATTTATGTATTTTCCTTTATTTGTTTATTGGTATCAATTTATTCACCTTGCAAAAGGATGATTGTGTACTCTCAATTACTCTGATTTTATTCAAATACAAATTTAACCGATACAAAATAGATAGCACGTATATACTTGAAGATGGCATTCGATAGTAAACGAAGTTTTTTTTTCTTTTAAGCATTATCACTTTTATTACATTAGTTTTTCTTTTACTAAATTTTAAACTTGCAAACTATATCATTACAGATCAATGATCATATTTATAACTCATTCCTTATCAACATAATTTTTGACCAATTTTTTCAATTAACTTAAACTAGTTATGATATAATTAGTAATTTATTTATGAGGCTTTTTTAGTATAATGAATTAATTTGAGACATGCTCAGGTTCAAGAGTTCAATGTCGTATCCGTAATATTTATTTTCTTTTGATTTAGTTTGGATTTTTTTTCAGTAACATATTACTATCACTTGTTTAGCGATTATCTTATTTTTAAAAGCAGTTTTACAAAATTCAACGACAACGTTGGTTTAACGCCGTTATCATATCTGAAAATGAAAAACGCCGTTATTTTTCTGCCTCAAAATACAAACCGCCAAAAAGAAAAGGAACGAACCGCCAAAATGGATCACAAACCGTTAAACCGGTCTGGCGTTGAAATGTATAAAGAAAAAGGGAAAAAAAACCGCTACTGCATCGAAAAGCTCACCGTCTTTATATTATCGATTCTAAATTTCGCGCAGGTCTCGATCTTCCTTCTTCAATGGCGACCAATTTCACAGAAGAACTGAGCGAAAACACTCTTCCAGGACCGAAACAAACCCTACCACTAAATTTAGGATTCGCAGCGGCTGGTAATGGCCAAGTAGATCAACACCAAAATCGCCGTTCCTCGGCTACAATTACAAAGGAAGTTATTGAATCTCAACATGCCGCCGTGGGGAGAATACCGGAGTATCATGTTTCTGTTTTTGATATCTTCAAGAAGATCCGTCGTGCGGAGCGATTCGGGATCCCCGTACGTTTGTCGGAGGCAGAAAAACGATTCTCTCGAGCTGAGAGGTGATTTTTCGGTTTTATGGCATTGTTTTTTTTTTTTTTTCGTATGAATTTGTTGTGTGTTCGTATGTCTAGGCTTTGAATGGCAGAAGCGTAGAGTTTGTTTTTGAAATTGATGCCGTTTCATGGATCGATAGTTGAATTTTTCAAGAACAAGATATTCTGTATTCTCGTTTTTCGAAGTGAATGCAGAAGATAGTTTTGAACTTCTTATTTCATCCTCTTTCTTATTTTTCTTTGTCGTGTCTTTTGACAATTTTAGAGCTTCTATTTCGTTTGCGAACGCTAAACTTTGCAGGTTCGGCATTGATTCAGTTTGTGGACCGGATGAAATGGTCAAAGCAGAGGAACTGAAGAGAAAGGCAAGAGCAGAGAGGTTTTTCTCTCTGCTTTATGGTATTGTGTTAGAAAATTTTTTATAATTCATCTTTCCTCAGTTCGACTATCTTTTCTGCTTTTCAGATTTGAGCTCTTAACTTTGTCTATGGCTACTGGCGAAGAGGCAAAGAAGAAAGCTCGGCTTGCCAGATTTGCCCCATTTTTATAGCGTTCCCTTTTGGTTGAACAAGAAAGCAACATCAACAATTCTTATGCACAACCAAGCTATTATCCATTTAACCAATTGGACGAGCCGAGCTATTAACCATTTAGTTCTTCGTATCCTGAACCCTTTCAATTTAAGGATGCGGCAATTATTTGTATTAACTCTATGGAATTCAACTCCATTAGAGGGAGGTGAAGTTTTAATTTCTAGAACTGCACCCTCTTCATCAAATTGAATGGCTACTTTCTTTCAGTTTTCTACATGCCCATTTTTTAAAAAAATTATCTACACTATTATTATCATCATTCTTCCAGTTCTCAAGAAAGCCCTTTAAGTTTGATCCGGGTAAACGGCGAGTGAGATGTTCCTGTTGGTTCCTTTTAAGTTGGCTAAGCAACTTGTTTGGTGAAGGCTTTTAATTTTCAATATAGCTGTACAGTCTATAGCTTATAATATCTCATTCTGTTTCTTGGAAGTGTCACGATTTTATGGAAGACAGAACAATCATCTAAAATAAGTTTTTCCTACTGTTTCATCCGTTGATGATCAACAAACTGCTGATTTGCCTCTTACAGACCTTATTCAACTTAATGAGCAAGGGAGAAATTATCTAATTGCTTTGTTTATCCTTTGCAGATTACACTTAATTTTCATGGGTGTTCCTGATTTGCTTCTTTCTCCACATTTTGCACGCTGAAATCCTGATGCATATCATTACTACTGTCACCCAGGTGCCTTTACTTGAGTCGTTGGATAAGATGTGATGGCATGAGGCTCTTAGCCATTCTTTTCTACAGTACCAAGTGTTTTCTTTTTTGTTTCTATTGCTCTTGAGGATCTGCAAGAGGAAAAAACAAAAAAAATTGTTGATTCACACGGCGATGGATTGAATTCAGAGTCTTCCTTAATTTTGACAACACATTTAAATCACCTTTGGCTTCTTTCCCTATCCCCTTGACAACTGCCTCATCATTTTTCTGCTCTGATTGTTGTAGTTCAAGAGGTATCAAATTGCAGGGGTCTTTGGTCTTAACCATAATCAAGAATGGCAGATGGAGTTCAGAAGCGGTTAGGATTTGCTTCAAAAACCTTGAGACTGCTTTTACTCTGTTTGAGTTACCCATATTTTTCTCAGTTATCACTTATAAGGGGTCTAGGAAAATCTTCAGTAGCCTGTCAGATGGGATAACGTATGGCTTGCTCTCTGTGTTTCAAGCTTGCTTTTCTTGGGGAACAGAAATGCAATTGTACTTCTTGGTGAAAAGGGCTATTAAGGTCCCATTTTCCACACACCACCCCCCACCACCCCCCCCCCCCCCCCCCCCCGAAAAAAAAATACATCATTTGATTATCCTACAGTTGCATCAGCCATTTTTTATGCCTTCTAATCTATAATACAGCAACTCACAAAACGAGAAAATAATGTGTTGATGGTAAAAAACTGGACAATGTTTATATTTCTGATGGAATAACAAGATTTACAAAGATGAAGGATGTTGTTTCATTTTGTTACATTAAGAAACAATTTACGAACTTTGTACATTTACATCCGTCATCTTCTATTTTACTTGCTAATAGAAGATCTTACAAATTGATAGATCTTTCTAAGAAGCCTGAAGTTTCTAGTTTTGTTTGTAAAGAAATTGAAAAGGGTATAAAGACATTAACAAAGTTTACCAGCTAGGAGTTTGCCGACGAGGGGAGACCTTCTCCTCCTTTGATTGACAAGGAACAAGGGGAGGGCCTACCATTGATCAAATGAGGATCTAAGAACACAACTACAACAGAAACGTCATCGTGGAAATGCCTTCTCACACCTCTATCTATCTTTTTCAGGTCTGAATATCTCATCTCTCTTTTTTTAGCTGCTTCTCGAAGTGCAGCCTTGACAAGTCTCCTTGCTATTCCCTGCAGTTTGCACCAAGTGGAACCATTAATTCAAGAAAATTTGGTAACAAATATGAAAGTAGATAGTCATCGATTCAATGTTACCAATCAAGAAGATGGTGGTTTATGCAAGATAGATTCTTACATTTCGGGGATAGCTGTTGACGATGTCAACAGCCTTCTGGTTGCTAAGGTGCTCCCACAGACCATCAGAAGCAAATATGAGATATTGGTCATCTGGGCGGAGTTTGTGGACCAGTATTGATGGTTCTGCGCTGAGGATCGGTTTGTAGAATGGCTCAGGCAATTGAAATTTTGGCGGCAGAGGAGGTCTGTTGAACTTTGCTTTTTTCAAATATGCATCACCAATGGATCTTGAAACCTGCAGGGGGTAAGCTATTGAAGATTCAGAATCTAGAGGCATTCTAGATTGCTTCACTTAACAATTAACATCTACCCTATCAGATTTCAAGAAAATTTCCAGGACACTTACCTGTATGAGACCTTTAACACGCCAAACATTGTGCTTTAGGATCACAATCTGGGGATCTTCTGGATGAACCATC
This sequence comes from Benincasa hispida, assembly GCF_009727055.1. Taxonomy (NCBI): domain Eukaryota; kingdom Viridiplantae; phylum Streptophyta; class Magnoliopsida; order Cucurbitales; family Cucurbitaceae; genus Benincasa; species Benincasa hispida. The sequence goes on from NC_052359.1 coordinate 60,551,686, forward strand.
CGAAGTTCATCTCTCACAGACTCTATGCTTGCATTGTGTTCTGTGGACAATTGAATGGCAATGACTTCTCTAGTGGCTCTCTCAGTTCTCCCAAGCACTACTCGTGAATCGCCCGCATTTGCAATATATAGCTGTCCATTGCATATGATCCCTACCAAACAACACGATCCAGCAGATGCAATCTTCGGTTCATTAAGCCACTGTTTCTGGACAAGAGAGAGAAATCCCTCTTCTGTTGCTGCAAAAGCCTTCCTGATAACGTTTTCTGAGATGTTTTGGTGTAAAGATGCATATCCTGCGCTTTGAAAAACCACAAAGAAACATCAAAAGCAGCTCGTGGGGACTTAAAATTTATACAGAAAACCAACAAAAAAGGCTGTACAATATTTGCAATGAAGATGAAAACCAACTTTTGAGATTGCTGAAGAGATTATCATTGACAAACCGTGAAGCTTCGGCTCCGCCATGGCCATCATAAACTCCAACAAAGGTCCCCTGCGGACCTGGATTGGTCATACTCAACGCCCCAGATTCAAGCTGGCTTTGATCTTCCACCACATTATTAGCTTGGATTACTGCCATGGAGAACTGTCCATAAACATGATGCCCCAGATCCTTAGACCACAACAACCCATCAACTCGTCCGTTTGAATCGCCATCATCATGAGGCTTCCAGCAGGGTTTAACCATTTTTTTTTTATAAAAGGCCAGTCACTGGACACAAAATTACAGGAGTTTCTGTTTCATATGTATCATCCAAATGAGCCAGCAATCAAAAAATTCATCATCCCAGATCAAGAACACGAGCTAGACCCACTCTCAGCTCCAGGTTTTGTTTATACTCAACACTTACAACCTCTATTCCTGAAACTACATCGACATCCCCCCCAATATATCCAGACACCATTAATATGAACAAAAGAAGAAATTCAGATAAAGACCAGACAGGTATGGGCTAAAATAACTGCAAAATGTCCCTTTGAGACAAGAAAGCAACAGTCTTAATACAAAGTTCAGAGAATATGGAGGTGGTGCTGGTCCTGTGTACCTTGAATCTGGGATTTATGGGTTTGGTCCTCCCTTCTGTGCCATCTTCCAGGAACAAACTGAGCTGTAAAAGCACATAACGGTTAAGAAAGTGGCAGGCGTTTGGTCTCAGATCAAAGAGGAGAGCCAGCCGATTGAATCACTGCAGGGTTTTTGGAAGCTTTTTCCACAGAGAATCCACCAGGTTAGTTTCTCTTTCTTTCCTTCTTTCTTTCCCTGTTTTTCTTTTCTTTTCTTTTTTTTTCTTATGCGATCTAGCATGGGGATAATAAAAACACACTAAACAAACTACAAATCTGACATTGCTGTCCCTCCCCAATGCCCAATCCCCAATCTCCCTCCTTTTCCCTTGTTCTCTTCTCTCTGCCCCTTTTCTTTCCTTTTCCCTTTTTTTTTTTTTTCCGTTTTCCTTTTTCTGTATTTTTATAGACAAGTGGTGGGCTTTTTTATGGGTTTGGGGCCTTTGGCCACTTCATGTCTGCACTGCAATTATAAAAAGCTCCAACTGAAATTTATGAGCAAAACCCACCATTTCTAATCACCTTATCATCATCACCCATAAACCCACCATTTCAGCCAAATTTTCCTAATTTTAAATCAGGAGGAAAAAAAAAACCCCTCTTTTTTTTCCTTTTTACACTATTTAAACTAACCTCCCCACTCCCCAATTGGGATTTTCATTCCTTGTAAATCCAGCAATCCTGCCTTGGTTTGTAATAACCTCTTTTAGGTAGAGTTTTTGAAGTGGGATTCAGCATTGGTTTCTTTCTTTATCCTTCCCCCCCCATCTCATTTGGCATGGTAGAGAGAGAGATAAGACATTATTAATTAGCCTGAGCTGAGATAAGCTAAACCTTCTTAATTAGCAAAATAAAGGAATTGATTGTGTGAGCTTTGTGGCTCAATAAATAAAAAAGATTGAATAAAACTACAAAAAATTTCTAAAAACTGTATCTCCCATTACAAAGCAACAATAAAGTGGTTGCGAAATTAAATCTGAAATGGAATTGCATAGCTGTCAGCATGGCCAAGCAATTATGAAAGAGAGAGAGAGAGAGAAGAAGAAGTTAAAAGGGAAAAGGATAAGAGTGGGGAATTATATTCTGTCAAATTCGACGCTCATAATTTGTCAATCAAAAGTCATACTACAGATTCCAGTGTCGTTATCATACTACTTATAAATTTAAATTTTTGTTCTTATAAAATTACAAACTACAATTTTAAGTAATTAGTTATCCGCAAAATCTTTCAAGATAATCCTTAATTTTCACTTCATTCTTATTTGGTCCTTGTTTTTTTTAAAAAAAAAAAAATCTAATTTAACCTTTATATACAAAATGTAATTAAATTATCTTTTTACTAAAATATTTAGATGCATGGACATGTTTGTCCATTTAACAAAACCTAACACACATCAATATAGTTCGTTCTTTCAAGTTACGGATATGTTTTGGAGTGATTTTCATTACTTTTGTCATTCTCAAAATCATTCTAAAAATATGTTTTAATTCATCTAAAATTAATTTTGATGATACAAACAACTGCATTTAAAAGTGAAATTAAATATTAAACTAATCTTGGTTGGGTAAAAACATGTCTCAAAGTGATTTTAAAGACAACAAAAGTTATTTTAACAAAAAAAAAAAAAAAAAAATTGTATGCAGTCCAGACTGCACATCAACACAAATATGTCATGTAACATTATTTAAAAAAAAAGATTTTTTTTTTACTATCTAAGGAAAATAAGATGCATGCTATTAGGTACTTACTCGCGACTATTTTAGTGATTTTAAAATCACTCTTCATGTAATAAGGTTGAAATTGAAAATTTTAGTTCAAATTAAACAGTAGTCGATATATCTTATTTTTGTATCAATTGACAAAAAATATAGATAAAAATATAACAGCAACTAGTTGCAACTTTTGGGGAAAAACATCTTGATTTCAATTCAATCAAAAGTCTTTAGTGCAACCAATAAGAACTCTTTGGAATAGTATGAGTTCACTGTTATTTATTTTAGGATTTCTTTCAATCGTACTTGTAAGTTGTTAACCGACATAAAGTAGTCTTTCTTTCACACTAATTTTTCAATATTAGTGACTCTGGATTTCCTATTCTTTATTCATAGCATTTTTCTCTCCATCTGTTCTTTATTTCTATTATTATCTTTTTTTATTTAACCTCCATTAGGTTAAATATACGTTTCAAGCTCTAATACATGAGTGCTTTTTTCCTCATGTTATTGAATGTATAAATTAAATGATGCTAAACATATATACATTTTGACAGGGAGAGAAACCACTTTAGAGATAAAAGTTGACATAAATTTTTATTTTTCTTTTTTCAAGTGGCCTAAATAACCATAAATTTTAGGATAGTTACAATGGATAGCATTTTTAGAGATAATAATCGAGTGTAAAACAACATTTTTAAAAAATTTGCAAATATAGTAAAGTCTATTAGTGATAAGCTTCTGTCACTGATAGATTTTTACCAGCGATATGGTCTATTATTGATAGATTCCTACCAACGATATGATTTATTATTAGTAAACTATTTAAATTTTGTCATATTTGTAATTTTTTTTTACACTATACTATATATGTTAATACTTTATGCCTAATTGTTATATTTGTAATGGTCTAAGCAAATTAGTTAAGTAAATGTAAGTTTATTATTATTTATAACACTGATGTAAACCAAATTGAAAGAAAATAATCAAACACTAAAGACAACAACATGTTTTTAGCCAGCTTTTTAAATATAATGCCAAACTTCTATTATGAAATTTTCAAATAAATCAACAAAAAATTTCTCATCAGACCCATAAAAATGAAAATTTTATCTTAACATATTAGGAAATGGAAAATTTTGCTATCTCTTTATCTGAAATTTGGAAAAGTATAGCCATAACTGTTTTAACCAAAAGGATGGGAAATTATTGGCTCTAAGGAAACTTCCTTTTTTCTTAATTTTAACCCTCTCATGTAAAGGATAAAAGAGAGCACATTCAAATGCTTGCTTTAGCATTTATTTGGAAAGTATCTGTTTTTTTTTTTTTAATAATATGAATATTTTATACAAAAAGTATAATTTTTTTGAAGTGATGTGAACACTACACCAACCAAAATGAGTGGTACATGCACAAGACCCTGTTTCTGAGATCAACTGATAGATGTTCCCTAGCATAATGTCTGGATCTGATTGATCATATTGTCCTGTTACACCCCCTCCCCTCTTTTTCTAAATATGTAAATATTTAGCTTTTTTGTACACGTGTTTGTTTTCGGTAGGGTAAAAGAGAGTTGTCTTTCGGGATTGGAAAGAGTCGTCCTCTATTTAAGTTATTTTAACCAAATTTAGATGAAAAATGTTGAGAAGATCAAAGGTTTTCTTGACTAATAATCTTGATTTGGTCTAGAAGATAAGTATATTCATTAGCTATGACGTGAAGATTTCATTGAAGTTGAAGGTAATTAGAGATGATCATAGAGTAGATTTATATAATAATATCAATTCATTGACAATGAGAGCTTGACTTGATTATGAATAAATTACACTAAATAAGTGCATTTGTTAACAATTATTACAAATTTATTGTCACATTTCAGATATTTGATAGAAGTGACAAAAGTATTCGAGATTCTCCAATCTGCATATAGATTGTTCAAGGATGAACAATTTCTATCGAGAAGAAATTGAGGAGAAATGATGTGAAGCAAGATCGAGAAGATACAAATAACATAATCAACCATAATAGAAACTAACAAAATTAAAACCAAATCAGCACCTAAAGACAAATATACTCTATTAGTTATTGAATGGAAATCTAACTCGACTTTGGGCAAATTAGAAGGCGCTGTATTAATAAATTTTCATAAGGTAATTAAAATATAATTCCAAGAATGGTACTTTGAGTCTCTCTAGATAGTTAGTTCTTTAGAAATAATTAAAATATAATTCCAAGAATGGTACTTTGAGTCTCTCTAGATAGTTAGTTCTTTATAAAAGTGTAAATTTAGTCTATTTTACTTTTTAATAAATCTCAAAATTCGTCTAGATGTGTCAATATTTCCATAATCGAAGATTTTGATATCAATATCAAAGATTAATTGATATCTTTAACATCTTTTATAGATACACATAAGACATTAGCTATAACTTAGTTTGGAAGTAAAAATGACTTAATTATCAATTTAAATTATTTTTATAAATTTCTCTATCGTAGATATGTTGATATTGATATATTTGTAAAACAGAGAGCTATTTTAAGCTTTGGTTCCTATTTTATATGTATTTTTTCAAAGAAAAAGATTTATATTAGTCTTCCTTCTATAAATTTTGGAAACGTTTGTACTTTTTTTTTTTTAACATTAAAGACTAATTTTAAAATTTATTAAAAATTAAAAGATTAAATTTAAACATTCGAAAGTAGAGAGATTAAAATGAAATGAAAATTATACTTTAACCTTTCTAGTTTAGATAACAATCATGATTTAAATTAATATAAATGTGTTAGAAATAAGATGGGGTTGAGGCTCAGGCATGATGATTTTGCTTTTATGTCTCAAAGGAAGCTTGGTTTTTGAAGGCAATATGGGATATTTCACCCTCTTTTTTAGAGCCTCAAAGGCATAAAGAATTTTTTTTTTTTTTAAAAAAATGATAATAAAACAATTATGAGTTATAATTGAATCCTAAGCTCTCTTCTTCCATAGTTGTTTGGTGGATGTTTTGCTTTGAGTTCACAAGTAGTCATGTTGGTGCCCTCTCCTCTTTGCAATGCCTTTCACATCCCACCTTGAACTTTCTATATAAAAGCAATAATCCAAAAAGATATAAGGATTTTAATAGAACTTGATTTACTATTACTAGACATACCATAAGGTTTGGCTTATGAAAATAAAATATATGGATTAAATTAAGACTTTAATCCCTAGTTTTTTTTTTTAATTACTTTCGGCTTTGCCTGCAAATCCTACTTCTTTATGGGATCGTCCAACTGAATTAGCGCATACAAAAAATCAATCATTTTATGCATATTCTCGATTGTGGAGGAGACTAAGTAAAAACAGATTCTTATGAATCCCCGCTTCCTTTATGTTGTTGATAGGACTAGATCCAATTGACTAGATATATGAGTTCCAACCAGATCTGATCGTAGTTTCAAGTTCAGGTGTCGTATCGCAACTAGATTGAAAATGAAAGGGTTTGTAAACCTCTATCAAGAGGCCAAGGTTACGTGCTAACTCTTAGTCACTTGTTAGAAGGAAGTGATATCATGTTTCAGTTTTGAGTCCAATAAGCCATGAAATTGCTATTAGGTTAGGAACTTAATTAATGTAAAATTAAAAGTAAAAAAAACTATAAATATTGTTCCTAACTTAAATATAAAATTAAAAATTTATGAACCTATTAGATACTTTTTAACTTCTAAGATCTCTTAGATACAATCATGAAAGTTTAGGGTAAATTTATCATTAACCAAATATAAAAAGTATAAATGAAAATATAGAAGTATTACAGAGAAATTAGAATATTATTTATTTATTCATCTTTTCCATATTAATAGGTAAGACACATGTATGCTAAAATATCATTTTGGTCCCTACATTACTATCAGTCTCATTTTATTTGTCTTCATATTTTCTACACTTTCAATCCCATCTCATTCGTCTTCATAGTTTCAAATAGCCAATTATAGTGATTTTAGTAAATCTTAATAATTCTTTGTCTTGAAGTTAATTTATGTCAAAAGCTATTGAATAATAATAATATTTTTCATATGAGAAGAGATACAATATGAATATATTGTCAAAGCTTATAGAGTATAGAGAAACGGTTAAAAGATATTAAAAAATATATATATATGATAAAGACTAACTTTAGTATTTCAATAATAAATATTAAATATAGACCTTTGAAAGTATAGAGATTGAAATTGGACGAGCCTCAGAATATAGGGATTAAAATGATATTTTAAACTAATATCCATTTTGTAAGTCTTATGTGGGCTGGGTCTAATGGGCTTTTCTATCGGGCCCATTTCCAAATCCAATCTCTCTCTTACACATTTGAGTTCAAACAGGGCTGACTTCAATCATGTTAACTTCACAAATCTTCATTGAGCTCCGAATCGTCTCTCGGGCGTGCTTCAGATCATTAAGAACTTCAATGATCCTTTCACTGATCAGCGGCTTCAACTCATCGCCGGTTTCTGATTTTCCCGGCGAGTTCACGGCAACGATTGCAAGTGAATCGTCGACGGAATCGAACTCCTTTTCACATTTTCCGATCTTCGTTTTCGAAGGTTCGTCGGAGCAAATTTCAGAAGCAGAGGAGTTTGAGCTTGTAGAACCACGAGCATTTCGATTCTCTTCTTCCAAATGAGAAATTTCACCAATGGCCTTCGAGTTGCTTAGCAGAGACGGAACTTCGATTAGGGTTTTTGGTTCATCTTCATCGCAAATTTCCGACGAAACTGAAGCCTCTGAGTTCACCATCGTGGTGGAAAGGTTAAGTGATCCGAGCTTTTTCTTCAGTAATTGAAGCTTCTTTTCTGCTTTTGTTTTCATTTGAATCTGCTTTGTGATCTGCTTCTCTAATTCTGTTGACTGCAACATGTTCGATAAAATGCTTGAAAGAAATACAATAGGGAAAATGAACCAAGTCCAAATTAAGACCTAAAGCCAATTAGGGTGAAAATGAGGAGAGTTTTGGCATTGGTAATACCCTTTTGCCCATGAGCTCTGCCTCCTCTTTGGCAAGTAACGATGCTTGCCTCTCTGCTAGCAATCTCCTTCTTAGGCACTCCATTGTTTTAGAAACTTCACCACCTTCCATTTTGTTGCCACTGCCACACAAAACCCACACCAAAATTTAGAAAAAGAGATAGATAGAACAAACCCACTTCACATTTTAGAGAGAGAGAGAGAGAGAGAGAGACCTCCATTTGATATTGGGTGCCATTTTCTTGGCCTTGGCACAATGGCCTGGATTAGAATACAAATAGTCATAAAAAGTGGAAAAATGAACTCTTTAACAATTTTTTAATTTTTTTTGTGAAGGAACTTTTTTGAAAATCTGTCTTCTTCAGATGCTGGAGATACTGTGCAAAAGTTATTTGGTAACTCTGACCTGATTCATCTACCTCCATGTTTAAACCTTCTCATTTAATTCATCCATTTATTGCTCTTTAACTACCAAACCCAACTCAACCCAGAATTTTAATCATAGACATTCCTTCTTTCAATAATAGCAGGAGAAAGCAATAATGCATTAAATATCCTTTCTCGATATTGGTTCCTGTTTTTGTCCACAGCTTGGATTGAAAGGGAAGTCAAGCTCAAATTGGACCAGAATAAAACCCATTTCATTTATCTGACCTTGGATAATGGAAATGTTTGAAATATAAAAGATGATTGAATTTTTATCATAGAGTGATAATTCCAAGTTTGCAAGTTTAGTTCAGGGGGGATTCAACAGAATTTTTAAAAAAATGTCAAAATTGATTTCATCACTTGAGATGAATTTGGAAATATGAAGCCCTACAAGCCAAAAAAAAAAAAAAAAAAACGAAAATTGGCAAATAATTATAAGGCTAAATCGAGAATGGTGGCTGCCCAGTTGGCTGATATGGGCTTTTTTGTCATTGTTGGGTGACCCATATGGTCCATGTGGGTCAAATGCCTTTGAGGCCGGTTCGACGACCCGAATCGGAAATGGTTAACCTGGGGAGAGACCTTGAGCCTGCGTGGTTAGTGGAAGGGTCTACGTCTAAGAGAGGTTGGTTATCCAAAATTGTGTTATGATTAGCCAAGGTCTTAAAAGAGCTTAAGCCTATTATTGGCCATGATCAGATAACGGTTCTAATCAATGCGCAGCTTGAGGCCCTCTTGAGACCTGAATAAGCAGTTCCTATTTGGCAACAACGCTGAAATCTACTTACAAATCTACTAAACCATTTTACAAACTCAATTCTCTTAACGGTCGAAGGCAGCTACTCTACTCTTGAACTTGATCCATTTCTCTGCATCAACAAAAACAATAGACAAACAAGGACTTGGAAATTTGATGTATCATGTACTTAAATTTATCATAACATACAAATTTTGAACTTTAAAATCTACAATTGATTTAAATCCTTGGAATTGAATGCTCTAATCTTCTTGGTGGAGCTACTCTACTTCTGGCTCTGGCTGCTTAGGGCAGGTGATGCCCTCTTCAATCAACTACTTGAATATAAGAAGAATTTTGGTATTTTTTATCCTACGTGTTTTCTTAGTAGTTGCCTGGTAGATTTGCTATTAAAAAGGCTTGAAATCTTTTTGTGATTATATATAGAGCTGAAAAAAATTTTGGAAAAAGTAAGCAATTCTGATACTTTGATTTTTTTTTCTACTGCAGATTCATTAAAGAATTTTCAACATAACTATCGAATAACTATAAATTGTTAATTGGACTCAAATAAATTATAAATTATTTATTGTATAACTTGGTGGTTAAGATATGTTTTACCATTGCAAGGTAGTTCGATTTATCCATTTTTTTTTTAAGAAAAAACAATAAGTTTGATATTTCTAAATAAAATAAATAAATAATTATAAATTGGTTTTTATCTTCGTCGGTGATTACAGGTACCACACTTCGGTGACATACTCCGATAACCACCTTCGGATGGCCAATTTCGAGCTCCAGCAACCACCTTTGACGACACCTCAACAACCAATTCTGATGACCACCTTCGTACAAAACAACTCCGATTTACACATTCGCACGACCAACTTTGATGAAGGACTCTGGACTCCATCAACCACCTCTAACGAAAACTCTAACGACCAATTCCAACTACCACCTTCGTGTGCTCAACTTCAGCGACAACTGATAAAAGTAAAAGGGTGGGTTTGATTATCCACCATTTTATCACTCTCACCCGTTTTTCCACACCTTTTCACTACTCTTCCCAACTCCGACAATTACTTTGTCATTTCTCTCTCTTGTGTGTCTCTTCATATTTACTCCTTTTCTCCCATCGTCTTATCTTCTTTTGCCTTTTGGTTTCCCTTTTTCATTTTCTCTTTTCTTTCTTTGTCTGGCTCGTATGAGTTTTATTTTCCCTTTTCTTTCTTAACTCTTCCTATCTCTTTTTTTATTTTCTTTCTTTGACTGTTCTTTTAGATCTAATTCTTCTTCTATTTCATTTTTTCTTAGATCTAGAAAATATTACATACGACGTCCTATTACTGTTTCACTAAACAAAATTAAACAACCTATCCCTTGATGTTTCCAAAGATTACATAATTTTAATGAAATAGTGGAACTTAAAATTATGGCTCAAGTTTTTTTTTTTTTTAAAGATAGTTTATACACTAATGCAACATAATAGTAGAAAAAAATAGACATTGATATTTCTAAAATCATTCCATCGATTTTAGAAAAAGGTAAATCCTATGAAGCATAGATACTTCATGTGAGGCAAAGAATCTGTGTCAGACACGTATTGGATATCGATACTTCCCAGATACGCATCCGACACACAATTTGATGTATCTGTTTCTATGTGTACTTTTTTTTTTAAAGAAAAAAGAAAGCAACTCATCTAATCTTTCTCAATCTAAAATTAGGAAATCTATTTAAAAAGTTCACTACTCGAGTCTAAAACTAAAAGAAAAAATAAATAACGAATCAAACCCTAGATTAGAATCATCTAATCTCCATCTTCACATTTGAATTTCCACCAAGTCGACCAAAAGATAAATCATTTGGATATCTTCAACAAAAAAGTTCTTCGATTATCTTCATACTTCTCCCTCTAATTTTCTTCTTCTTCTTTGCAATATGAATCACTTTTCTATTGCATTTTATTAACTATTGTACTTCAACATCTTAGATGTTTTTTTTTTAATTTTATTTCAGTGTTTGTATTTATTTTGTGCTATTGTTATTAATTTGTATGCTAAATTTATCTATATCTTAAATTTTTTTAAAGAAAAAGAATATGTATCTTCAATATATCAGTATCCTCATTTTTTAGAAATTGACGAATCGACGTATCTGTATCGTGTAGTCGTATCTATGTCTTCATAGGGTAAATCCATATTCCACAAATTGGTCAAAAAAGACAATCTAATAGTTGGTTTTATGATTTACATTGTAAGATTTTGGTTTTTTTTTTAAGATAAACATTTAAGTGTCACTTCTTCTATCTAAAATAATGTCAATAATTTCATTTGATGACATTAATCATTTCATTTTTTTTTTTTTAATTTTACGGTAATCAATGATTAAGTTGAGTTTTTTTAATGGAATAACCATTTCTATTTGAGTGTTTAAAAAATTGAATTCAAAATTTGGTGTTTTGTATATGAATACTTTGTAGAAATTTGTTATGTTGTGATAATGAAAAAGAATTTGACGTTATTTTGTTTTTATTTTAGAAAAGTTAGGAAAATACGTGTATAGTTAAAAATTAAAATTAATAATAACAAAAAAAAAATTAATTTCATTTACAAAAACAGATATCTCAATTCAATTCTGCCTCCAAACACAAACAATAATTACCAACTCAACTCTGTACATCAAACACATATAATATAACTCTTCGTATAATAATTATCAACTCAATTGTATGTTTTTATCGTACGCCAAACGCCTCTAAGAGTTTATAGATTAATTATCAATTGCCCAACTTACTAGTTTTTCTGCTTTGGGAACTCGACGTGTCGGAAAGTGGGGTCCGGAGAAAAATGATGGCCAACTACACGTAGTTTCTTTTTTCCAGTCAAGAGATGGGCCCAGAATATGTAAGGTTCGCCGACCTTCTCAATTGTACTATTGGGTGTTTCCGCAGCAAGACGATATGTCGAAACATGTGGTCTTGTCTATCCACTCCCAGATGAAGATACTTCCTCTTGAAGTTATCATCTTCCCATTTTTTGCAAACGACATGTCGTTTGTAGGAGAAAGAATTAGAAGCCTTAGTGCCCTCGATGAATCTTTTTTCCAATTTGGATGGAGAATTTTCATTTCAAACTAACCATAAGATGTAAAAAGAATCAATATAATTAGGATTTACAAGTACAATGAATAGGGGGATTCAAAAAATCTGAAGACCTGAAAAAATCGGACAACCTAACCCAATTTATGCGGTCTGGATTGAGTTAGATTGGATTGGATTCAAATAAATAAAAATTTGGTGGGTTGGATTAGTTTATGGATTCACATAAAATAACTCAAACCAGACTTATCATTAACTTTAAAATTTATATATTTTTCACTTATGATACAATTAGATATACATATATTTATTTTAGTTTTACTCAATTTCATTAGTTATTTGGATGATTTATTTTCCAACAACTCCTAGTTGCTTTTACCACTTTAAATTTTACATTATATAAATTGAAATTGAGTTATTAATCTTAATTCAATATATAAAAATAATTAAATCGTATTTTTACATATTAATATTTTACTTCCTATTAAAAAAAATCTAAATAAATGGTTGGGTTGGGTTCATTTTCTAATGATGGTTGTTTGGGTCGAAGAAATTTACAACCGAACAATTGGTTGGGTCTAAAATATTCTTCAATCCAATCCAACTCAACTCATGAAGACCTCTATTGAAGAATACCCATAAAACTTCAAATTTGTCTTCAATTTCATTTTATAGATTGTGTTCGTCCACTCAACTAGTTTTGGCATATATGGTAAGTCTCCACTTCCTTAGGACTCAGGTATGCAAGTTCCAGATACACAAAAAGAAGTTAGAGATGAAAGATCAGCTTATTAACTAAAAATGTTATTTGAAATCAGTAGGACACAAATTTCAATGCATTCAGTATAATATTTGTTGGTTCTTAAACTTTGAATCTTATTCTACGTCTATTTTAATAGAAAGTTGAGGTGACTTATATTTTATATGACTAAGATGCCAAATAAGTTAATCACCCTAAAAAACTAGGGTTTTGAATTCGAAATAGAGGACAAAGTGTTTTTTTTATGAAGAACGTAACAGTCACTTTGCCTTCCATATTTTAGTCATTCAATTTGCCTTCCATATTTTAGTCATTCAATTTGCCTTCCAAATTTTAATCATTCATTGAGGTATTTTTCCATATTCCACTCGATCCCTTCTTCCTTTTTTTTTTTTACTTATGTGATCCATTGAGGTAATATTTATTTGCAATTTCTTAGAGTTTATTTTCTATATGGATTGAACTTATTTGCATTTTTTTAGTTTATTTTACCTTGTCATGAGATGTTTTATTTTTGGGTTTGAAAGTTCTCATAACAGAATACAGTGGAGAAGAATACATAGAATATAAAAATATTAACGATTGAGGGAAAAAAAACTTTTACATCAAAAATGGACAAATCTCTACAAAACATCTCTACACTAATATGCCAGTTCTCTTATATTTGATTCTACCCTATTTTCTTCTGTTTTCCTTGGATATTCCAATTGAAAATAAATAAATAAATAAATAGGACTTGTAGTTTTTTTTTTTTTTTTTGACATAAAAAATAGTAGGACTTAAATCACCTCAACTTTCTATTAAAAGGTTAACGGAATCCTGACAGCAAGGACCAAAATAAACACTTTTTAAAAGTTTAGGGACTACGATAAACGTTTTTTAAAATTTAAAGACCAAAATAGAATAAGATTCAAAGTTTAGAGACCAAAATAGGATTTAAACTATTTTCTTTGTAAGACAACATATTTGAAGGAGAATATTTCAGTAGTGAATCTCTAATTTCGAGAGTAGATATCTCAATAGCATAATTGTATTAACGTTTTCTAGCTAGCAAAAGATAGAAGTTATCATATTAACTTCTAGCTGAAGGAATATGTGAATACCAACAGTGGAAAGATTGTGTCTCAATTTTTTTAATTTTACGGAACACCATTAATTTAGAGGACAGAAACAAATATACAATATTCTAACTAAGCATGCTTACACAATAATTTAGAGAGGAAGAAGAGATTAAAGGACTTAGCCTTGAAGATCAATGACCTTCACGAATCCCTTTGAATGTACTGCTTGAAGCGATTCGAACTCTTCCTCTTCTCTTGAACACACGAACACAACAAGTGGAATTCCAATTTTCAAACATCAACACAAACGAATCTTCGTTATTCTCAAGGTAGAGAATTGCTAAGAGGTGTGGACCTCAGTAAGATTAATTTTGGTAGGAAAAGGGAAAGTTTTTGTTGAGAAAGCAATTGCACATAGAGTTTTTCTTCTTCAGAGATCAATAGATACTTTATAAAAGATAGATACTTAGAAAAGAAGAAGACCAATTAAAGACTGATTTTTAATTTAATTTAATATATATATATATATCATATATTAAACCATATGTTATATCTAAGGTAACATATAACCTATAGTTTATTATTCTCTCATTTAACCTTTAATATGAATCATATTCATAATAATTTTAACTTATAATTTTAAATATGAATCTTATTCATATAATTAATATTTAAATCATATTCAAATATTTATTTTTCTCAAATAAAACTTATATTATAATGCATCACATACGTTATATTAATTATATTTTATATAAATAATTCCCTTCAATTAATTTGAACAATTTAAATTAATTCAAAATTAATTTTTATTCTCATTAATTCTTATTGAACTAACAATGTGACTTTATTGACCTATAGATTGAAGCTCCAATGGTGCTTGATTAATCTATTAGTCACTCCACTAAAGACCGACAGTTGTATTCTTCGCACTAGAGATATATTTTTGTGTCAATTAGATATAACCAATTAATAGTTCGTTGACCTTTCATAAATTGTTCATAAGTATAGTCGAGCCAAAATTATCATTTTACCCATGTACCCATGTAGTTACATCTAATTTCTTAATTACCACTGATTCCTCTATTGAGCAATTAGTTATAGTCTAACTACAACTAAACCCCATCAGGTCAAGAGTGTGGCACCACGTTATTCAACCCAGCCCTTAAGGGAACAATCTCTCTACTTACCCTAACAAAGAGTGAATTCTTTCTTGTGTAGCTGCGTAGATGACCATCTACCCTAACAAAGAGTGAATTCTTTCTTGTGTAGCTGCGTAGATGACCATCTTCATAGGTAGGAGTTTACAACTCACTCAGGATTCAAGTCAAGTCTCTTCTAGGTATTATATAGGAAGACTATTCATTTCTTGGTATGATCTTAGTTTACAACTCACTCAGGATTCAAGTCAAGTCTCTTCTAGGTATTATATAGGAAGACTATTCATTTCTTGGTATGATCTTAGTCAAGTCACTTATGGTCATCTTGGTGAACTGTAAGTTTCTTCTAAATGTTACATAGAGAGATTATTCATGTCTTGGTCTGATTTTATACAAATTCTTTGTATAAAATACCTTGCTTACATGTCTCTACATGAATGATCAAGATCAGATCATTTGTAGCACTTTACAACAATTGTAACAACTACAAAGCGGATCGTGTTCGTAGTGTCACCAAAATTAGATACCTAACCTGATCCATTTACTACAGATTGTTCAAGTTATCATTTTAACATAATCCACCTATATATTTATACATACATGTTTAAGTTACAACATATAACCTTGGATGCTAATTTATTGGTTTCTGGGTTAATTCAACTAAATATCGAATAAAATATCTTTTATTTTATTACATAAATAAATTATTTGTATGAATACAATTACAAATTACAAAACCATGAGATTTATGACATCAACTCCAATAGTAGCAAGCTATTCAATTGACAATGACTAAAAGACAACACTTAGATTAATTGGTAAAAATGAAAGTTCTTCTCTTTATTTATTAAATAAGCCATTTTAAAAAGATCACAACCCACTGTCATTCAACTTTTTTTTTTAAAACATGTCACAAGTTCAACTATTATCAAATCTTGTTAAAGAAATCAATTTTCTAATTACTTATCTTACAATTGACACACTTGATCACTAAGAAGATTGAGGTGTAAGGTAAAACAAAAAACATTCACTTATAAAAGCCAAATATACAGTTCTAATATTCTGTATTAAAAGAAAAACGATGAACTAGTTAAATATTTTACATAAAACATAAAAATACTTTATTAAAAAAAAAAACCATCCCTCAATTCCTACCCTAAAAAATAAAAAATACAAAGATTCATTTGAATCTCACATGGTGAACCACACGTGTCTTTATCAAAGCCCATCTTCTCCCCTTCCTCCCATTGTAGCTCATACCTTACAGTCCTCCAGTTTGCTTTACACGTGTAAGTTAGTCTCACGTGTTAGTCCTATACTCTGCATCCGGTTCTATGATAATTCCATGAAACCGCTCAATCTTGGACGTCAATCTCCATCAGATGTACACATCGTGGAGCCCACCTTGAGGAGGATCTCCCACAGCCGTTGGATCTCTCCGAATATATCATCAGTGGGAAGCTGAAACCTGCAACAGGGACACGTGTTCCTCTTCCTCAGCCATGGCAAAATACAGAGCCAATGGAATAAGTGGTCACAAGGCAATTTACACGCGTCTCTTCCTTCTACCATCTCCTCTTTACAAATCACACATTCCACCAACGCACCGCCACCACCCACCGCCACTGACGGCAGTTCCACCACCGCCACAGGCGACGCCGCCACCTCTCTCCTGGCCTTCCCTCCGCAACTCCCAACAAACCCCACGAATTTCCAACACCTCACAACCGTCTCAATGTACGGAATCAAAGCTCCGCCCCCCCCGGTGGCGATTCCGGAGATCGTTAAAAGGGAATCGGAGTAGATTCTACAGAGGGTCGCACGCCATTTGGTGATCGGAGTTCGGAGGGCGGCTGGATTGTGCTGCCGAACCTCGCAGAGGAGGAGGAGGAGGACGGCGGCGTCGAGGTCTTGAGGGGAGATGGTGGCGGTGGAAGGGTGGTGCGGGAAGAGTTTGGATTGTGACTGGAAGGGGCAGGAGAGGCGGCGGAGGGTGGAGAGGAGGAAGCGGGCAAGGAGGAGAGATTTGTGGGAGAGAGAGAGGGAATTGAGGTGGCGGAGAGTGAGGGAGAAGAGGGTTGGGGAAGAGAGGATGAAGGTGAGGCGGCGGCGGTGGAGGTGAATGTCGGAGAAGATGGAGTGGGAGAGATCGGAGAGAGAAGGCGGAGAGAGGGCGGAGAGGGCGGCCATAATGACAGTGGGGGGTTCTAATTTTTCCATTATGGAATCTCGCGAGTGTATTGGTCTTTCACTTCGGAGAGAGAGAGATATAAACCTTTTTATGTGGATCCCAATTTACTCATGGCATATTAGGCTGAAATATTAATATTATCTTACTAACCGAACTTAGTATTAAAAGAAAAAAAAAATACCATTGAAATTTAGATGAAGAAAATCTACAATTAATTCTGTTCTTATTTTATTCTTAAAAAATAAATTCTTGTTTTGCTGTGTACCAAGTGAGTAATAAGGTTTTCATTTTAGTGTCTTGTCAATGGTTAACCATGGATTCTAGGGAGTGAGGTTGCTTAGTCTAAAGAATGATTAAATCTCAATGGTTAAATCTCAAGAGTTATATAGAATTTGATTTGTTTGCACTGATTTGAAAAAAATTGTATTCTTCAAAAAACTCATTTTTATTTAAAAATCGATTAAAATACATTTGAAAAACTATTTTGAGTGATTGTTAAACAATTCAATTTCTTTCAAAAACGGTTTTTTTTTTTTTTAATTAAACACTTGAAAATGTATTACAAATACATCTTTAATCGTGTTCAAAGTATAAAAAGTTAATAAATCATGAAATTGATGTTTTTAATGGATTTAAGAACTTGTCAAATAAGGAACGAAGTTAACAACTTATATTCCTTGAATCAAACATGCCTTTAATGTCTTAAACAAGTGGGTGAGCATGTAGGAGTTCAAGTTGTTTTTCTATCGACATTTGCTCTAAGGATCAATAGACCACTCCAATGTCTTTTTATTTTTAATAATTCTAAAATTTGGTATAGAGTTAAAAGGAATGACACGATATTTAATCAATATTGACTAAAAGTCAATTATAGAATATGAAATTGCACATAAATTTAAAGAGAACAAAACAATATTTGATTGATACTGATGGAAGATTAGGTTATGAGCTAAGAGGATCTTGTTTATCTAAACTCCTGTCATGGGATAAATTTTCAATAGAATTGAGTTCTCCATGAGTTACGCTCTAAAAAGAGTTACAATCTTACAATAAGATAGATCTAGATTATCAACATAAAAAAAGGTTAATCTATAGTAAGAAATTAAAACTCTGAAGCTTCTTCATCAAGTTCATAAAATGTTTGATTGAACATCGGTCAAAATTAGGCATGATTGAAGCAAGAAAAGAAATTAGGCATAACTAACCTTTTTCATGATAAGAAGACATGCTTTCTTTTTCTTCGAAAATCCTTAGAATTTACCATATTATGTAGCTTTCCTTTTGCACCTGATCATCAAAATGTGAATAAATTGTTCTTCCCCATGATATCTAATAAATATGAGAACGAGAGTGTTAGCTACAATGTAGAAACCATATTAAATAAATACAAATTCTCTTAGTAAAAATGGAAATGAACGGAAGGGAGAAGGATAGTATTGATACACATCCAATGTGCAATATGTTAAAAGGTTGATATCGACAGAAATGTCCATGTGTTAATTTTATGAAAATGTCAATGAAAATATTGATAAAATGTTTGTTGATAGATATTTTGAATATTTCTCAAGAAAAATTATTTTAAAAAAATAACAAATAAACACTTTAATTTTTAAACAAGTTAACATGTCTACTATTTATATTATATTTATATCAATGACATTTTGTTACTTATCTTTTATGTTTGGTAGATTTTTTTGATATAGTGGATATATTGATTTATCCTTCACGTCGATGTCAACATCAAGGAAACGTAGAAATATCGACATGTTAAAAGAAATTTAGCCTAACATAATGACTACAATTATTAATTTAGTTAAAAGAAAGGGCCAAATTCAAGCTATAATTCACTCCCTTTCATTTCCATAAGCTGATAGTCATTGCCTTTTTTCTGTAAAACGCAACAAAACAAACAGAAAAGAGTAAAGGGAAGGGTGGCCCATCCATGGCTCTTCCTTTTGTCCCCTCCAACCTAACACACTTTCGTCAAAGCCGGTGGAATTCCACAAGACCCAACCACATGTGTAATCTCTCTCTCTCTCTCTCTCTCTCTCTCTGCACCAATCATGGCCCCCTGTCTGTAACCTTTTCTTTCCAATTTCCCAGCTTAGCCTTGTGTTATGGGCAATATACATATATATATATATATATATATGTATGAGCAAATTGCTTAGTCCCACATGGTTGACAAATCATTGCTCTTTTCCATGTGTCTCAAAGTTTCATTTCTCCATTGTGTTTAGTTTCAATCTAAGGGTGTGAAACCTAGTTTACAACCTTGAAATGTTGGGCCTTAATAATCTCTTTTGTCCTTTGATTGGAATTTTCATCTCTCAATAAGGAATGTAATTAAGGATATTATAATGGCATATTAGTACTTAGTTAGGAAAGTAGTTAGGGAGATTAATAATAGATAGAGGGTGGGAAGGGATGAACTTAGACATGATTTTGGTGAGTGAATTAGGATTTGGAGAGATCCCAAGAGGGAAGGTACAAGTACCTCGAATTACCTTACTTACGACGTTTCCTACATTTTTTGCATTCTAATACCTAACACTCTCAAAATTGAAATTCAAAGATGCATATTATGTATTTGTTTGTAGGTGTCTAGTTAGGGTTTTTTTTCCCTTTTGAAGTTCAGCAATTTGGGAGTAGGGAACATACTTAATGCCAAGTTGAGTTATGCTTGTGTTGGTGTACCTAGTAATTCGATCAATCTATATAGATGATGTTGTGACAAAAAGAAATGAAATTATACGGATATAAGCTAAATGGTAAAATATAGCATCAAGAAAAAAAAATAACGAGTTAGAAGCAATGAAGTTTATATCGTGGAAATTGAAGATGATATAGATCTATCCACACAAGTTCCAAGATATCTATATTCCATGATAAATCTAAGAGAATAAACTACTTTTTAATATAAAATATTATTGTCTGTTATACTTGGCTAAATCAATACATTTATTATAGTTTATAAAGCTTGAATTCTTTCAGGTATTAGTGGCAGTGGTATGAAAGAATTTAATATTAGAACGTTTCCTTTCAATACCTGCAAGCTGCTGCTTGAGGGAAGTTGAGTTGTCTCAATTGGGAATGGATTCACCAGTCTCATCATCATGGTAAGTGGGACGGAGATTTTTTTTAACTTAAGACATGATGATTGAGATATCTGAAGCAAGCAACGCAGTGGCCAATGGCACGCGATCAAGTCAAAGATCAGAAAATAGGTACCCTGTTAAGATCTCAAACAGTTAGCTGAACTTTATCGAAAAAAGGTAGGAGGAAAAAGAAAAGCACAAAATAGAGCCCAGTCACCATTCTTACTTTTGAAAATGAGAAGTGTCACCCACCTCCGTTGAAAGAAATACTAAAGTGCATTCCAAAATCACCTTACAATTATACAGAGCATAAAGTGTTGCTTTTTTGGGGTTATGGAATACTATATACAGTAAGCATCAATCTGGGTCCGTTTTCAGTATCCTTTGGGAATCCAAAGTTAACGAAGCCTACGAACTGCAGTGTTGTCTAGCTCTCGACTGACGACATATAACCATCTTCATCAGTCTACTGATGCATAGAATTAAATGGTTCAACTCGTCACATACTTTTTTCTGATGTTAGAAATTCAATCTTGAACTCTTTAATCATACTATTGTGAACTAAAAAATCCTTATTACCCACCAGCAGGGCCAAATATCTGATTCCTTTTCATTTGTAGTTGCTTTCGTAAATATTTACCTCTTCGGGTTGAATTCTAGCGGCCTTCAACATTATGCTCCTGTGAACATATTGTCCCTCCGAATATCGCTTGGCTCATAAATAGGGAAGGAAAGTTAATTGCCAGTATAAAGAACAACTGTGGCCAATGAAGAAACCAGTTTGCTGCAGCTAGGTAGGTAACACACAGTTCTCAATTGGCATGGTGAGATTGAAATCTTCAAGTCGACAACATTTCAAGGAATAACTAATGCTAGGAGGAATAACTAATGCTAGGACTCTCTTGTCAAAAAATAAGACCTCTAATTCTAAATAAAGTGGTTTATCTTCAAGGAGCATGATTCAAGCAGAGAAATGGCATGCAAATGTGCTTCACAGGTTGTCTTGTTTTCTTGCTTCCTTAGACATCTATGGGCCACGCACTAACCACTGCCACAGTCGTCATCTATCTCATGTTGCAGAATGATTCCTTCTTCTTTCATCAACCCGAGTAATCCTTCCAACATTCCATAAATCTCTGGAGTCCTGTTATTAGAAGTGTCTCTAGCTATGAAACTCTGTAACCCTCCCCTTGTTTCTATCCAGCTATTTCCTGGGATCTTCTTCAATCCAACTTCCTTCATCAAATCCCTAACCTTGTCAGCTTCTTTCCACCTTCCAAATTGTGAATATAAGTTAGCCATGATGACGTAGTTACCAGTATTTTCAGGCTCAATCTCAAAGAGACGATCAAAAACATACTTTCCAAGTTCAACATCACCAGCAACGGAAGCCCCATTGAGCAAAGCACCCCAAACTTTTGCCGTGGGTTCAAATGGCATTTTAGAAATAAATTCAACAGCATCAGAGAGCTTTCCTGCTCTACTAAGGACTCCTACCATGCAAGCATAATGCTCGACTGGTGGTTGAATCCCATACTTTGGTAACAAGACATTAAATATCTTCCAGGCTTCATCTAACTCTCCTGAATGGGCACAGGCAACCAATACTGATGTAAAGGTTACTGGGTCAGGCTGAATCCCGTTTGCCAGCATCTCATAGAAAAGACTAAGAGCCACATTGGCATCTCCATGTGCAGCATATGCTGAGATTATTGCTGTCCAAATGATTAGACTCCTGCCTTTTAATTGATCAAAAACTTGTCGTGCCCCATGGAGGTAACCAGACTTAGCATAAGAATTAATGATGCCAGTGGCAACATAAATATTTCCATCGTAAGCTTTTCTAATGGCATAAGCATGAATTTCTTTCCCACCTTTTATGGTTGAAAAATGTGAGAAAATGGGAAGAACGCTCGCAAGTGTCACAGTATTTGGTCTGCAACCATGTGACTGCATTGCTCGAAATATATCTAGAACTTCATCTTGCTGGTTGTTCTGAACCAAACCAGAAATCACGGCATTCCATGTGCTCAATACTGGCCTTTCCAGTTCTCGAAAAAGGTCCATTGCTTGGTTAACAAAACCATAAACCATGTAGCCTGATATCATCGAACCATAGGTGACCTCATCCTTTTTAGGCATTTCTTCAAACAACTCCCGAGCATAATCCAAGCTACCACATTTTGCATATAATCCAATAACAGCATTGCATAGTGAAACATCCATTTCAATCTGGCTTTCACTGACGAATCTATGAACTTCCATTCCAAAAATGAGATCATTGGACTGAGCACAAGCTTGCAAAACACTGACCGTGGTTAATGCATTAGGCTTCAGCTCCACTGAACTCAACATTGCTTTAAATAGTTCCTTGCACTCCTCATAGAACCCGCCCTGAGAGTACCCAGCCACCATCGCATTCCAAGACACTATATCTTTCTCAGGCATTCTATCAAACACAATTCTCGCTAAAACCAGCTCATCACACCTCGAGTAGAAAGTAATCAAAGCATTCACAACAAAAATATCAAACTCAAGCTCTCGTCGAAGAATGAAACAATGAACTTCCTTAGCCAAAACCGAATTAGAAAACAAAGACGCCAACGCTTTCAAAACACAAGTAATCGTAAACTTATCAGGCTTCACATCCGTCGAATTTGAATTAACCAAAGACGAAAACAGCCTCAGCATATCAATGTGCATATTGTGAAGAGTGTAGCTGATGAACAAAGCATTCCAAGTGAAAATGTTTTTGTGAGAAATGTTACCGAACACATTGTAGGCATCTCTAAGGCTGCCGGATTTTGAGTAGAAGGCGATGAGTTTTGATCCGAGGAAGTTATCGGGAGCGACGGATGATAGAACAAGACGAGCATGAAGCTGCTTACCGAGGCGGACGAAGAGTTGGTCGGTGCAGTGTTGGATAAGGCGGCCATAAGCGCCGTAGTTCATCTCGTCGGTGCGGCGGAGCGCCTGTAGAGCCCATGAAAGACAGACGGTGGCGGGAACCTGAGGTTTGAAGGTTTTTGGGCTTCGCATTCCTCATTCATTTGTTGGCCCGTTTAGGTGGCAGGAGGGTTTATATTGAAAATTATTGTGGATTACTTTACTATGCAACTAATATTTTTAAGATGTCCTAAAATTTAGATTTTTTTTTTTAAAATAATGTTATTTTAATATATATTGACAAAAATATGGTAGGATTGAAAGTATTTTTAAAATAGGGATAGGATTGAAAGTATTTTTAAAAATAGGTGTTGTGTTTGTTGAAACTATTGACAAAATTAAGGTAGTGAAATTATGTACATGGTACACGATTGTCATGTGGCAAACTCGTGTACTGGGTACACGAGTACCATTTAATCCAGTCAGCACCACGTCGGCTGACTGGTTGACTGGTTGTATGGAAACTCGTGGACCATTTGTTTTTCTTTTTTTTTTTTAAAAAAAATATATTGACTAATTTTTTTTAGTGGGAGATGTACAACAATATCAAGACTTTAGGAACGGATCCACAAATTCCTTCATCATTAAATTTAATTATATATTTAATCTACAATGAAAACATAATTATCTTGTACTCATATAAAAAAAATAAAATTGAAACTTTTGGGTGGCCCATTAGGCCCAATATAGTAGAGGTATGGTAATTTTTGAAGAACCCTAATGAAGCTGTCGTCCACTCTTCCTCACTTTCACCGCATGATGAAGCTTCCGCCCACACCTCTCATTTTCATTGCCCATTCTTCCTCAGATGAAGGCTTCGTTAGCTGGCGCATATACCGCCTTGCCATTCATTCGCTCCTCCGGCGACCGTGTAACGATGGTCTGATGCTATTTCCGGCGAGTTCCCACAGTGAGATCGACTTTTTTCAAGATATGTTTTTTACAAGATATGCAAAACAGATACGCTAAATCCTTTTTTTTTCAAGATATTCATTCGCTCATGGACATATCTTTTTTCAAGATACGTAAAACAGATACGCTAAAACACAAATCTGACATGTATCTGAATCGTATTTGGACGAATCCGTATTTGATACAGATTCCATTACATAAAAAGTATAAGTACATACAATATACATATAAGTACATAAAATATACAATTACATAAAAAATACAAGTACGCTCTAGGTTCAGTCCAATCAATTTCCTCATTATTAATTGAGGCAAGAATGTCCTTATGTTTATCAGAAATCAAGCAAATACCATCTCTTCGGGTAAATACTTAAGGTAAATAGCAAAAGCAAGGGTAATAGCAATGCAAGGGTGGCGGCAGTTTAATGGGGAAATGAGTCGTGTACTAGGTAATCATATACCGGATACACGATTACCTCCTGCATGACTTGACTACGCGCGTTAGATCAACAGGTAATCGTGTATCGGGTACACGATTTAAAAACTTATTTTTTACAATACTTTCAATCCTACCCTACTTTTATCAATATATATTAAAATAACATTATTTAAAAAAAAATTAATTTATCAATGTTTTATTTAAGTAAATTTTAGGATATTTTTAAGATGAATTCTTTCTAATCTTTTAATTTTGTAATATTTTAATATATATATCATTTTATGATTTAGAGATTTTATTTTTTCAAAATATTATTAATTACATTATCTTTCATTAATAAATTTTTTAAACATTTAATTTTTTTCTAAATTATACAAAATACCTCTAATTTTATAGTTTGTGTAAAAAATATCCTTAAAATTTCAAAAGTTTAAAAAATACTCTCAAACTTCCAAAATGAAGTAAAAAATATCCTTGCTATTAGTTTTGGATGAAACCGCTAATATTTTGCGTAAAAAATAGCCCATCTTACTTCTCTATTGTTCTCTTTTTTTTCTCCCCTCTCTTCTTCAATATCCTCTTAGTCCACTTTTGTTAATTGTTTGACATTTATTTATCTAAAATAATAATAATAAATTTGCACACTTCAATAAATGTATATGACTTATTATAAGATAAAAGAGAATAATATAAGCACCAAGATATTTTAGGACTTAAATATGTTAACAAAGTTGTATATTGGTAGTTTAGTGCATTTTAATAGTCATCATTGTGGATGATGAAAAGTGTAAGAATAAAAATAATAGAATAAGAAGGAAAGAAAAAAAGAGAGTATCGGTATAATTTGTTTTAAATCTGGTTCTTTTCAAACAAAAGAGAACTTTAAATATATTAATCGACATACTAATGGTATAAGCATTTTTGGAGGTTTTTTTTTCTTAAAAAAAATTGAGTTATTTTGGAATGAGTTAATAACGATTTTTGTTCATGAAATAACTGTGAGGATATTTTTGAATTTTTTAAATTTTAGGGACATTTTTAAACTTCTGAAAGTTATATTTTTAACACAAAACTTTAATAGTCTAAATCCAAAACTAATTTTTTTTTAATTTAAAGATATTTTTTAAACTTTTGAAAGTTCATGGGTATTTTTGACACAAAACATAAAGTCCAAAAGAAATTTTTATAATTTAACCAATTCTTTTTTTATTAGTATCATTTATGAATATTAACATTGTTATTATTATCTAGTAATTTCAAATAAACTCATTTGATGTAGGATATTTCCAATCAATATTTTATTCATTTTAGGATATTTCTTTTATGTTCTTCTGTATTACTAGTTGAAAATCTCTCTCTATTAAGATAAGGGGTGTTCATGGGTTGGGTTGAGTTGAAACCTTTTTAGACCGAACCTAATTATTCAGGTGGTAAAAATTTTCAATTCAAGTAACTCTTATTAAAAAATGAATCCAACCTAACTCAACCATGAAATATTTGGGGTTGTGTTGGTTCGGGTTAATCGGGTCATCTATTTAAAATGTTATTCTAAAAAGAAGCAAACGTAAATATGTAAAAATCCAATTTAATTATTTTCATATATTAAATTAAGATTTACAACTCAATTTTAATTTATATAGTGAAATATATGTCAAATATATTGGAAAATGTAAATAACATCACATATATTGTTCGGTCTACCAAACGATATATTGTACATACTGTCTTATTAATTCACCTATCAAATATATCATGGTTTATTTTTAGAAAATTCATATATAAAGTGCTATGTATATATTAAATATACACTATTTTCTCCTTTGAAGCTTCGTGTTGTTTCTTACTTTCATTTACAAAGGACAACAAGTTTTGAAAGTTTAGTGAAACTCTCCTTATTGTGCATGTCTTGAAAAAAGAAAATTATTTTGAGAAATCTATAGCCATGAGAAATTTTCTTTATGTGCTTCTTTTGGAATTAATATTATTATATAAATTTAAATGAAATTTTGAATAACGAGAATTGAAAATGTAAATTGGGTCAAACATTTGTGTATAACAATAACTCATTAGGTTATTCATGTAAAAATAGAAAAGTCTAGATAATTGTATAATTAAATTAATTTATATAAGCAATTTAGACAATTGTGTGATTAACTTTATTTATCTAGGTTATATATGTAGAAAGTTTGTTTCTATTTGGTTTGTTGAAATGCTAAATTTTGTCTCAATAAATTTTGGAACTTTAAAAAGTGTTTAGTAGGTTTTTTTTTAAACATGTTCATTACAGTTCATAAATTTTAAAGTGTTAAATAGATTCTTAAATTTTTAATTTCTTTTGTTTAATGTATTGTTAAAAATTTTCAATTTTGTATCTAGTGTTTTTTTTAATCTAGTCAACATATCTTTTATATATATATATACAAAAAGGTACATCTCGATCAAGCATTTATCTTTATGCATCCTACCAAATTGTTCAATCATAATTTTTGTTTAAAAAGAAATTGTTCAATCATAATTTGTCCATGAAAAATATTTAGGTATATCATGAATGACACCTATCTTTGTACATCTGACCAAACTGTTCAATCATAACTTAACATGTGGCAAAATTTTCTCATTTCTTTTTTGAAATATTTTAATTCATTTTGGGTGTGAGTGAAGAGAGTGGGATGCACAAAAATGGTGCATTTTGGGATTCACCAAAATATTGTCCTTTGCCACATGACAAGTTTTTCTTACTTTTTATAAAATAATAATAAATAATATATAATATAATAATATATTTATATATATATATTGTGTGTATGAAGAGAGTTGATGAATAAAGGTGGGTTGCACTTAAGTATTACCATTTTTAAAATTCACAAATCCACTCAACATAAAATTAAAATTTTAAAGTTTCATTAAAGATAAAATTTATTTTTGTATCAACTTTTAAATATGTACCAATTAAAAGTATCTATCAAGTTTGAATGTTCAGCTTTATGTTCAAATTCTCCGCCCTTTGGAGCTTTAAAACTTTTTCAATTCTAATCTCTAGACTTTCAAATTTTCAATCTTGATATATGAATTCTCAATAAATCTCTCAAACTTAATACATGTTGCTAGTTTATCGTTTATTTTTCTAAAAACACTTCATTATCTATGAGACTCTCCACTATAAATTTTGGAAACATATTACAAAATATATTTTCCTGTATGTTAAAAAATCATGTGAAAGTAGCCCATAATATAAATTTTAGGTGATGTGTCAAATTAAAAAATTAGTTGGCAATGAGATGAGTAGCCCTCTTTCTTGTAAAAAGTATAAGATTTCTTGATCTTTTCAATGTGATAACACAGAATCTTATCACAAAACCAATTGACAATGAGAGGAGTAACTAGTCTATTTTATAAAAACTGTGAGGTCCATGGATTTATCCAATGTGAGATTCTCAACATGCCTCCTCAAAATAGTGTCTCTTTTAGGTTCACCATTCTTTATATTTTTTATATGAGAAAAAATATATATTTTTTTTTCATTAACACCCATCACTTTTTTTCCTTTCCTTTTCCCATCACCCCTTCTTGTGCTGTTTCTCTATAAATACTCTTTTCTTCTTCACATTCCTCTTGTTCATTCAAATATTTAACAAATACTTCTAGAAAAAGTTAAACCATGAAAATCTAAAAGCAACCAAAACTTTTTTTTTTTTTGGTAGAAAGAAGAAAAGACAAAAGAAAAAGGGGGACTATTACGTTGGTTTGTGCTAAAGAACACGTAGATTTTCCACCATATAATATATTCAAAATATTAACGCGACATATATATAAAAAGAAAGCATATCATAACATGCGAACGGTGGACCATTTCTTATCCCCTTGTTATTTAGAAAAATTTTCAACCAAAAAAAATTATTTACACAAAATAGTAAAATTTAATCTTTTTTATAGAGACGGATAGATTTTGATAGAAATTTATCAACGTCTATCAATAATAAAAATTGATAGAAATCTATCATTGATACTATGTGATAGACAATATCTGTATTTTTCTGTTATTTGTATAAATAATTTGACATTTTTTCTATATAAAAAAATTTCTTTAAAAATACTAATCAATCTAGATATAAAAATTATAGAGGCTTTAAAATTAGAAATTTAACTATCTCATCTCACATATTATCAGAATGAGATTATCAGAAAGGAAAAAAAGAAGGAATGAAAAGAAAAGGACAAAAAAAAACAAAACAATCATAACAAAATTAAAAGGTCACAAGAACCTCCCACGGTGAAAAAAACTCACGTGTAATCTAAATTAAAAGCTCTCATCCATTTTTTTAATCACCCACTAGGTAATATATAAATAAATATATAAAATTTTAGTGGTGTGTTATATTTTAGAGATAAAAACCAATTTTATGTTAATACATCAGTTAAATCTTAAAAATTTGGTTGAATTTACAAAGCAGTCCGTTTGACACAAAATTGAAATCACTATAATAATTTTTATCTATTTCGATATTTTTTTCTGACGCATATATTTTTATTGACATAGACGTATTTATCCTGATGAAAATTCAATTCATCGGTCAAAATAGAGCAAGTGTACATTTTTTTAAAAAGAAAAAAATTATGTTGATAAAATTTCGGACTTATCCCAACGAAAATATGCATAGACAAAAGTCATTAAAAAAACCTACACTTTCCTTTTTCCCTTTTTTCCTTTTTTTCAATTTTTCCTTTCCCAATTTTAATCAGAGTGTACTAGACGATTAATTTTTCATATGAATTTATAAAATTTCATTTGAATCATAAAAATTTATAAACTTATATAACTTTATAAAACTTACAAAAAAATTTCAAACCAAATGATGAATTTAAAACCACACAAAATTCGTCTGGATATTTCCCCCGACTCTTCCTTTCCCTTTTACTTTTTCTTTCCCCTACTTTCCCTTTCCCCTCCATTTTTTTACACAGACGGTCGTCGCCACGCACTGTTGAACTCCGATGCTCCAACTTCTTTGAATATGCTTTTTGTTGGTTGAACTTTAACGCCCCAACGCTGCCGCACGCTACCTTCGAAGGCGTTGGTTCTCCTTGTCTTTACTTTTTTCTAACAAATGTGTCTGTGGATTGTGTTTGTGTTATCATTCTGATAAGAGATTTTTATGTTAAAAAGCAAAATCATGAAACAAGAACATAAGTAACTTTTCTTTTTAATCCCTTTTCCAAATCAACGGAGAAGCAATTAATAGACTCATATGTCATTTTCACCAAAAATATGTAGAAGTTTGTTTTTAGTAGAGAACATATTAAAAATGAACTGATTCAGAATCTTTTTCCCTTTTGCTATCTAGGAGTAGAGATGCAATATAGATAATATTTCACATTCATACATTCTATCTCCTCTACAAAGTATTTTGCATTTATGTTATTAATACATGCTCAGTGTTAGTTTGCATTTAATCTCTTTTAGGAAGAACAAGTTGTTCATGACAAAAAAAAATAAATAAAAAAAAATTACCCTTATGAATGAAAGTAAAATCTACAAATCAGTACTAAATATATAATTTTTCAACTAGGAGAAAATAAGAGTAGTTGAAACATCAAGCAATTGATGCTAAAAAACCATTATAAATATAGTTGACAATATAAGAGGAGATTAGAAAATCATCACAAGATGGACTTGAATCAATAACGGAGGAAATTATTTGTGAACAGGTTTTGGGAAAACGATCAAGCCACACTAAAGGTATTGAATGGAACCCAAAACCCAATTTAGCTACAAGTGGTACATCTTCCTCGCAAATTGAGAAAGATATTGGGAATAAGTATGAAAAACTTGAGGCGAGGTGATAAGCTTAAAGGAAGAAAATACCATGTTGAAGTCAATAGTTTCAGGTTTTCAAAATCAATTGACTGAAATCACAAGACAGTTTGTTGCGCAACAAAAGCAAGGAGATGAACCTTCGAACAACTAGGTATGTTATGATATTTTCAGTTCTTGGTTAGTGGATTTAGGAACTTAATTTGGTTGTTATGTGGCTATCCTGCAGTTATGGTAGCCACGTCAAATATGAGTATTTTAGTGGATTTAGGAACTTCATTTGTTTGTTTTGTGGCTATCGTGCAGTTATGGTAGCCACTTTAAATATGTATATTTTAGGGTATTTGTTGTCATTTCGTAGTTTAAATGGCATTTAGGTGGAACTAGGACACGTTTGTAGCTTGGGAGAGGGAGATGTATATGTTGTAATTATTTTTTAGATCATCTTGAAGTCTAATTGTGCACTTTAAAGGAACTTTGTTCTTAGCTTATTTGTAGGGTTCCAAGAGTTGAGTTATATGCTTTTAGGACCATCGGATGACAGATTTAGTCTTGAAAGAAATTTAAATAGATTTAGGGGGAGGGATTCACTTCGACACTTTTATATGTTTGTTGCTACTTGTGGTTTAAATAACATTTAGGTGGGACTAAGACACGTTCGTAGCTTGGAGGGGGGAGGGGGGTGTATATGTTGTAATTGTTTTTTAGATTATCTTGAAGCCTAATTGTGCACTTTAAAGGAACTTTGTTCTTGGCTTATTTGTAGGGATCCGAGAGTTGAGTTATATGCTTTTAGGACTATCGAATGATGGGTTTAGTCTTGAAAGAAATTTGGGTGGATTTAGAGGGGAGGGGTTCACTTCGACGCATTCTATGTATTTGTTTCTACTTTATGGTTTTAATGGCATTTAGGTGGAACTAGGACATGTTCGTAGCTTTGGGGGATGTATATGTTGTAATTGTTTTTTAGATTATCTTGAAGCCTAATTGTGCACTTTAAAGGAACTTTGTTCTTGGCTTATTTATAGGGATCCTATGCTTTTAGGACTACCGAATGACAGACTTAGTCTTGAAAAAAATTTAGGTGGATTTAGGGGGGAGGGATTCACTTCGACGCTTTCTATACATTTGTTGCTACTTTATTAAGTGACATGATTGTAGCTTGGGGGGGAGGGATTCACGTCTTAATTATAACCACTTTATAACATTTTAGATAGTAAAATGATTGTTCGTGGTGTCCATGTTTTAATTATGAACATTGGCGACATGTTTGTAGTTTGAAAGGGGATCATTTCTCATAACCATTTTAAACATTTTATTTAATTCTTTGTGTGGTTGTTAAGATCTTTTTGTGCATTTTTCTTTTGTTGATTTTAATAAATCTTTCATAATATTTGTTTTTCCTACTTCAAGTTTTTAATGTAAATTCTTAAAGATCATTTTTTGGAAAATGCGAGACGATTTTGAGATGATTACTTAGTTTGGTTTAGTATCTCATTTAGTTGGGCTTAGGGAAGATTAAACTTTTTGTGTGTAGGAGATTTGTAAGAAGCTAGAAAAGCTCAAATTTAATTGTACACATAGTTTTTGTTTGTAAAATTTTATAGCTTATGTATTGAATGTTAGTCTTATTTTTAAATATATAATTTAGTCTTATTTTTAAATGTATAAGCTTACTTTTGTTATATTTGTCTCCAATTGATTTGTTTGAAGATTAATTTTTGTTTTTGCATAATTAGATATTGAGGAAATAAAAATTTGGTTGTTTAATTGTTACAAAAAATATACAAAATTATAAACAACTTATGCCGATGCATATGAACGTTGGTAGAAATCTGTCAATTGAATTGAAAATTTTTGTTGTTTAGAAATATATTTTGTTGGGAATTACATATGCCAACCCAAAAAAAAATTGTTAGCAAAACCTATCCCGATATTTTTAGTACCTTGCTGGCGTTTTTTGCGTAGATAAAGGTAAAAATTCTTGTAGTGTAATGAGATTATATTACACATAAATACTTATTTTATATTCAATAGAATCATAATTTTCTTGAGTATGTCTCATAAAGTTCAAAAACCTATTAAGCACATTAAAAAATTAGTATATATAAATAAACTAAACATGTAATTTGACATTTTATTTATTAAAAATAGATTAAAATACCATTTTATCCTCGTACTTTGAGTTTTGTAAAAGTTTAATTGATGTGCTTTCAATTGTCAAATTTTAGTTCATGTATTTTCAACCATCTTAAAATTAGTTTATGTTCTTTAAATAAATCTTAATACTTAATCATTCCATGTTAATTTTTATTAAAATTGATTAATAATAATAAATTTCATTAAAGAAAAAACAGTACTTATGTAAATATATATTCTCACAATTCATAAATGGAATGCTCAAAATGACATCTTTTTATTGAGAATAAACAAACAATTAACAACTAACCTCACTAATTTTAAATTTTATTGAAAATATATCGATTATAATTCGTCGATTGGAGAAGGAAATATACAAGTTAAAGTACCATTATGGTCTCTATAATTTAAAGTTTGTTTAATTTTAATTAATGTATTTTTAATAAATCTTAAATTTAGTCCCTCAAAATTAACTTTGATCAATATTGATTAAATAATAATAATAATAATGTTCATACAAGAAAAATGCAAGATGTATATATGTTTTCGAAATTGTGAAAAAACTAATAGATAATAAAAAAAATGGTTAGAACCAAAACTAGACAATTAAAAATACATATATCAAAATATAACAAAAATAAAATACAAAGACTAAGTAGATGTTTGGACCTCAACTTCAAATGAAATAGCTCACTCCATGTTTGATACTCCAATTATAGTAACTGATGTTTCTAATTACGATGACCTACAATTAACTACATTATAACTATTTCAAATCCATTTATGTTACAGTGTTTACTATTTCATACTCGTCCTTTCTTTCTCTATTTATTACCATATTTACAATTTGGTATAGTTTGTACCCTAAACACAAACTATTATAAATTAGGAGGTGTTTAGGGCATTGACTTAGTCATGTTAGTTTATGGTTGTTATAATCTATAGATTATGATAGTTCATGTTTGGGTTGCAAACTATTTTAGTTTGGATAGGAAACAGTAAACATTGTATCAAAGAGAATAAATAGAGAATGAGTAGGAAATAGTAACACTTATATATTTTTCTAGTATTAGAGGAGTACCATACTCCCCTTATTCACACTATAAATTTGTGATAAAAAATATTTATTTGTGGACCCATATTAATGTTAGTGGGTCCCACCCTACTTTTAAAAATGTGTTAACGTAGATTGGATTAGGATGAATAGGGTTGAATGCTTTTTTAGACCAAACCTAATTGTTCGAATCATAAATTTCTTCAATATAGATAACCATCTTTAAAAAATGAACCCAACCTAA
Source organism: Benincasa hispida (assembly GCF_009727055.1). Taxonomy (NCBI): domain Eukaryota; kingdom Viridiplantae; phylum Streptophyta; class Magnoliopsida; order Cucurbitales; family Cucurbitaceae; genus Benincasa; species Benincasa hispida. The sequence goes on from NC_052359.1 coordinate 60,585,546, forward strand.
CACAACCATGAAACATTAGGGTTGGGTTGGTTCGAGTTACTCGGGTCATTTGTTTACATTTTTTTTCTAAAAGAAGTAAAATGTCAATAAGTACAAATTTGATTTGATTATCTTCATATATTGAATAAAGATTAACAATTCAATTTTAATTTGTATAATGTAAAATATCTTTCCAAAATGCTAAAAATTATTTTTAGGAGTTGTTGGAGAATAAATTTCCAAAAAACTAATGAAATCAAATAAAACTAAAATAAATATATGTATATCTAATTGTATCATAAGTAAAAATATATATATATATTAACAATAAGTCGGGTTAGTTCGAGTTGGTTTAAGATATTTTAAGCAAACCCATAAACCAACATAATATATAAAATTTTCATTTTATTTGAACTAAATCCAACCCAAATAAATTGATAATTCAATTCAAATCATACAAGTTGAGTCGAATTGATCGATTTTTTTCTAGTTATCAATTTTTTTAACACCACTAATATGTGAGGATAATACGGAATATTGTCCATACTATGAGAATATAGGAAAGAGGACTCGAAATGGTATTCCGTAACTAATTATAGATTATAATGGATGCCGAAACACCCACTATTCTAACACAGAGACTAAAATCACAGACAACACCCCTTAAATGATATTTTAAGAGGAGAAATTGCGGGAGAAGCAAATATATTGAAATTGGGAGAGTTGATGACCAAGCCCTACGTACCAGGGGGAGGTGGGAACGCAACGCAATCAATCAATTTCTGACACACGTACACACACCTTGTAAAATACCTCATTCTCCACTCCCAATGTCCAACACAAACGAACAAATCTCTCTTTATTTCTCTCTCTCTCTTCCCTTGATTTCTTCTCTGAATTCCTATGGATCTCCAATGGCTTCTCGATTTCCTTCAAGGAATGACCAAGCCTTTTCTCGCCACCGCCATTGTCGCCCTCGCCGTTCTTCTCTCTTACTTCCAGAAACTCGGCCTCGAAGGCGAAATGATCTACGCCATTTTCAGAGCTTTTCTTCAGCTCTCTGTTATTGGCTTTGTTCTTCAGTTCATCTTCAACCAGCAAAACCTTGCTTGGATCCTTCTCGCCTATCTTTTCATGGTAACCTTTTTTCTGCCTTCAAACTGTTTGATCTTTGGTCTCTGAGGATCTTTCATTCTTACTTTTACATCATTTTTTTAAAATTATACTCCAAATCAACTCACTGAAATTTACTTGGATCCACCAAAATTTGGTATAATTAGAGTTTATGGAAGAATTTTAAGTTCAAAGAACATTCTTGATTTGTGAATTCTCGTAGTTGCTTAAATCTTTCAATTGATTGGTAATTTGAATTTCTAAATTCGAACCTCCTAAATCATTTCCTCCTCCGATTCATATTGATTTTTACTGGCTTGGATATTCTATAAAATTTTAAGCGGAATTTTTCTTAACCTACCATCTTATTTTTTAGTTGATCGATGATTTAACCTAGAGTTAAATGATAATATAATATTATATTTGTCGATAATTTTATCAGCTTAATGTGTTGGGTTGGGTAATTATTACAGAATTAAAGTTTAAATGCTATACTATAAACTATTTTTTAAACTAAAACTAATTAAAATATTTTTAAATTTTGGAAATTATTAGATGCACACATTTGTAATTTATCCAGTTTTCCTTCTCTTCTCTTGAGACTTTGGGAAATATATAAGTCGGTTCTCTTATGCCTTCCTGATTTGTTTTTCATTTCCTAAAACAGAGCTAAAAGAGTTAACTTCTAGAAAGTTCTTTTTCTTTTTTCGAGATTATACGACTTTCAAATATTTGCAACAGGTCATATTAATTTCTTTTTTTTAATAATTTTAATTAGAAGGTGATATAAGTTATATCACTTAAGTACAATTGGGTTACACCAATATTTTGTACAACCTACGCTGCATCTAATAAAAAACTATCATATGTCAATTTTATTTATTCTTTTTTTGTATGGTAAAGAGAAGAATCATATAAATTGCACCTAATGATTCTTTGTTTGTGGGTGTCGTGCTCATGAGCATTTTTTTTAAAAAAAAAATAATAATAAAAAGATGATATTATTGGAATTAAAATTTGAAGCAATTTTTTTTTTATTTTTTTTGAATAATTTTGTAAAAACTTTTTTGGATGCTATTGATTTCATTCGGGAATCTTTATTTCCTTCTTTAGTTGAAAGTATCTTATCCTTTGATTTTACTTTTTATAAATAATAAAAAAATTGATTTTATAAAATAGTTTTCCGCGTTTGTGTAGAAAAGACTAAGGTGTAACTATATTATTTTGGTCATATATTATGATTTTTGTTTATTTGGTTGTTTCATTTTAGTTTAAATATTTTCTTTTGTTCATTTTATCAATGTATTTTTGGAATGTTTATTTTTAATTTTTATATTTATGAAGAAAAATAAAGTGACCCTTTTGTCACTTTATTGTCATTTTCATCCCACATTTTCTATCAAAATTTTAACATGACATTTTGTTCACTAATGTAAGGAGTTATTTGGGGAAAAAATGATGTTAAAGTGTGATGGTCAACTTGGGACTGATCGTGACCATGTGCAAATTTTATGCGCTGATTATAAATATCAAAGTCTATAGTCCAAATTTGGGGATTTTAAATTTTGATGGTAAATATATAATTCTTTTATGAGGCAAGTTACAAATTTAATCATTATCAATTTCAGGTCAACTTTAATTCAATTGTTGTAGGTGTTTAGAATATTGAGATAATATATATTTATTGTTTTATACGTTTGTATGTATTATAATCTTATAATTTGATTAAATCTCATAAACTATTTTCGTCGAAATACCTGACATCATTTTATATATTTATTTACATGGTTGTGTTTTGTTTTTAATTCAGTTAAGATTTGTGCGATATAAAATATGGAGAAAATGAGATGTTTTGTGATCTTTAGTTTATAAGTTAACATATTTTTATTCTTGTCCCATGTGGTACAAATTAGTTGGTAAGTATATTTTTTTTTTTTTGTCTAAAAAAGATCAAAGGGGAATCGGTTGAATTAATGGTAGTCACCTACTTAGAATTTAATATCATATGAGTTTCTTTAACATCCAAATGTTGTAAGGTTAAGCGGTTGTCACGTGAGATTAGTCGAAGTGTACATGAGCTGACCCTGACACTCACGAAATAAATATATATATTTGGTTTGAAATTTATGTATAAATTGTACATTTGGGTCCATACAATTTGGACATATTTTCATTTTGATTATTTTCATTGAAAAAAAGGTTTCAATTTAACTTGGTCTTAATGTTAATTTACTCCATATGGTACTATAAAATTTTTAAGCTTTTATAAAAGCTATCTATTACACACTTGAAAAATCTACATATTTATTTCTTTGTTTTTTTAGCATAACTCTAAACTTTCATACAATCAACTAATACAGTTAAGCAAACAGGAACCATCATCCCATTTTCACAAAAATCAATCGATCAAGTTGGTAATCTAATAAAAATTGTTTGTCCAATTTGATGAAACTGTGGAAACTAAATTAAAATGAAACTTTTGAAACTATAGGAATCAAATTAGAATTGAAAATTTAAAAATTATAGATTCCGTTTGGCAACTATTTTGTCTTGTGTTTTTTGTTTTTAAAAATTAAGTCTATTTTTTCCTCAATTCTTATAATGATTTATCTATTTCAGTGGTTGAAGTCTTAGTTAAATTCAGAAAACAAAAAGAAGTTTTGAAAAGCTTTTTTTTTTTTTTTTTTTCAAATGTTGACTTAGTTTTTTAAATCATTGGTAAGAGGAAGATAACAAAGGAAGAAAATTTGAGGTGAAAATAGTGTCTATAGATTTATTGTCATAAACAAAAACTAAAAATCAAATTGTTACTAAATAGTATCATAGAGATTAAATTTAGAATATATACAAAATTTAAAATCTATTTGAAATGAATTAAAACTTTTTAGTTCAACAACATGCAAAAATGTGTGATACAAACTTTTTTTATTTTTTTTGTCTACCTTACATTGCGTTAACAACCAAAATGATATAAAATGAAACCGTGATGTTTGTTGTGGCAAGGTGACGGTTGCTGGGTACACAGCAGGGCAGCGTGCCAAGCACGTGCCTCGAGGAAAGTTGGTGGCCGGAGCTTCGATTTTGACCGGAACTTCAGTGACTATGGTGATGCTTGTGGTGTTGGGGGTCTTCCCTCTCACTCCAAGATACATAATCCCCGTCGCCGGAATGATGGTCGGAAACTCCATGACAGTCACCGGAGTCACCATGAAAAGACTCCGAGATGATATCAGAACTCAATTCAGCCTTGTAATTTCTCTCTCCCTGTTAGTTATCTCGCTTTAATTAACTTTTCAATTTTTTATTTTGTGAAAATTGATGAATCGATGAAGTCTTTATACATTAAAAAAAAATTAAAAAAAAATGAAGTTGCGTGGTTAATTTTTGAAATTAAAATAAAGATAAGGAACAAAATAATTGTTTTTCTTAAAAGTTCATTAACTAAATAAGATATTTTCGAGGTAATTATCGATTTTGATCCAAAAACTTTTTTTCATTCAAAAGTAACCTTATCTTTAAATTCTACTTTTCTTAACTATTTTTCCAACGGTTCAGACTTTAAATGGAGGATCCACCACGTAAAAAGATAATTTTACCCTCAATAAATGATCATTTCAAAAAGTTAAATCGAATCTCTTTATCTTCTCATGGAAGTTAGGGTTTTCTATTCTTCTTTTCGTTGAGTTTTCTTCACCATTGTTGGACTATCTTCTCGCAAAGATTCCCCTACCCTTATAAAAAAAACCTCTTTTTTCGTCTTCCATTACTCCTTCGTCTGATTCGGATTTTGACAAAAGGTACCTTTTCCATTTTCTTTATTTCTAAATGTATCGATTTTATTGTTTATAGAGGGAGAGTTTGCATGATTTCTAGTAGGAATGTGTAGTGAAAATCCAAAACCCTTTTTTTTTTTTTTTATCATCTTTAAACTTTAACAAACTTAAAAGAACCTGTAAGATACATGGGGTAAGAGCTATATGTTGGTCTGGGTTTGATTTTATATTTTTTGGGTGTATTGAACTTCACGAGACAAATATCTCGTGAAGTTGTTGCGAATATTTGTCTCGTGAAGTATTCGCAACGGTGGGAGTTCGTAAAATGGTTCGAAAGCTCTCTGTCGTTTGTCTCATAATGTTGTAAGTTTGTCTCGTGAAGTAATTTTACGAGACAAACCGTAGAGAGTACAACTCAAGCTTTCTTATAAACTTCACGAGAGTTGTTTTTTGGTGATGACTCTCTAGCTTCTTTCTCGTGAAGTTCATCCTTTTTAAGGGTATTTTCTTTCATTAGGGATTTTAACATTGTACCATATTTTATGGCACGTATAGGTAATTATTATGGAGCCAAGGATTGAGCCAGCATGATACTTTAAGACTTCATTATCTTCGTCTTCTCATCTAGCTAAGACCTGTATGGTGATCCGGATGAAGTTAACGAGGGTCCAGTTAGACATGTTTAGGCAGACCATATTCAGACCTATATTAGATAGTACCCTCTCCCTCAATGGACAATCGATACATCACCTACTTCTAAGGGAGGTCGTGGATGATAGATCGAATGTAATTTCTTTTAATCTGTCCCAGTCTAGGGTATCGTTCAGTAAGGATGAGTTTGACCTCGGACTATTATTAACGCCTCTTCTTTAGACCACCAAGCTTTCATATAACTAGTATTGACACCATATTCCTCCCGCATATACTGCGATATCCTTCGGCCTATACGTCTTACCAACATTCGTGAACTTGGACTTAACCAGATGAATGACTAACTTGCTTCTAGCTTGATGGTAGTCGTGATCCATTAATTGCTATGAACATATATGGACATCCTGATACCTTGTTATTTTGAACAACTCTGAATCCTTAAGCTTTCGAGTTTGAGTCCTCCAATGACAGACATCATGTCTACACTTAACAACCAATAGTGATTTCATGGATTTGTGTTCTATGTTCAAAATTCTGGCGTATAGCGAAAAAGGACAACACAAAGATCTCCATTTGAAAAATATATCTGCCCTACCTTAATATTGATGTCCTCGCTTTCAAACATCTGACCTGACACAATCATTTCCACTTCAAGACATGCACTCAAAGGTTCTGCATGAGTATTTTCCACGTACAAATTGGTATCTTTACATTGATGATTACTACACTCACCCTCCATTTGAACGTCCCTGTCATCATCTTCAGTCATCTCATCAGACTCATGGACTCATCATCCAATTCCTCTGGTAATTAGGATTGTATCAATAGCAGCGGAAGCACAAGGATCATCTAAGCATTCAAATTCATTAATTTTGGTAAAATATAAAGCATGCTTTTGCAGAAAAAGTGAGTTTCAAGACATATCTCTTATAGAACTTCTTCAAAGCTCCATCTCTAGCTGCTATCTTCTCCATATCTTGTTGTAGATCACCTCAAGATCTTCTTCACTATTCTCTTGGTGCTCTAGATTGAGTTGTGGGACTCAAAACAAGCTCAATCAAAGGATGAAGGAGAAAAACTCATTGTTGCAACTTTGTTGAAGAACCTTTCTTCAAACCAGTTTTTCTCTCAAAACTCTTTAGATTGCATGCCCAATTTTCACTCCAATCTTTTCATTATATTGTAGATCAACATGCAAAGAGAAAAGCTGCATCTCATGCTTGGAAAAGACAAGGCAAATAACGCTTCATGTGTGAGCTACTTAGGTGATGGATAATGGAAAAATCTATTTTTCCATTTTGTGTTTTTGTTTTTCAATTTTTCAAATTTTATCTAAAAATCAAAATTTGATTTTATAAATCTATTTTGATTTTAAAAAAATGAAAATTTAATTAAATTCATAAATTAATTATTAAATAAAACTTAATTAATTTAATATCAAATATTAAATTAATTTTAACACATCTCCATCTTTATATATTTAAATCATATTTAAATATATAAATTATCGTATTCCGTTTAATTCTAAAATTAAACATGTAATTATATCTCATATAATTACTAATTCCCTTAATTCTAATTTGAACGTTTCAAATTAACTTATCACGCTATTCTAGAGCTAGTCCGTTACGAGTTAGTAGGAGGACCTCGCGGACCTACAGATCATGGGCTCCAACGATCCGAGATTAATTGGCTAAACTCATTAGACCAAATTAATCTCCATTCGTTAACTAATGGGTAATTCCACTAAATCTCATAGTTGCACTCCCCTCACGGTAGATATATTATGTCCACATTATTTAACCATAATCAGCAAGTCAACCCTTCACAGGTTGTTCGTAATAACGGTTGGGTCAAATATCTGTTTTACCCCCTGAGATTACGTCTTATTTCTCAAGTCCCTACTGATCCTCTAATGAACAACTGGTTTGTGATCCAATCACCAGACCAAACTCTCTCAGCCCAGTGAGAGAGTGGAGCCCCTTGTTCAAGACCTGGATTCAGTACTTGAGATAACAACCTTTCTCCTATCCCTAAATCGGGTAGGTGTGAATTTTCGTGCACCCTATGTCCCCAGCTATCTATCCGGTCTTACCCCTGAAATGGGAGTCTTATTGAGCTGGTGCTGTTGAGCCAACCCTCAACTATGCAAATCTAAGGGAAATCCCGAATAAAAAGAAGTTCATAGTTAGTTCAGGATTAAAATCGAGTTACTTAGGTCATTTAGGTGAAATAGTCAGTCTTAAATAGTAAGCAGCGTTATAAAGTAAGAGTGACTTATTTCTTGGTCCTGATCTTATGCAAACTCATTGCATAGGATGCCCCCACTTCTCATGTCATAACATGTACGAATTAAGATCACATCGTATGTAGCACTTTACAACTCTTTGTAACAACTACAGAGTAGGCTACATCCAATGGTGTTACCAGAATAAGGTATTCAACCTCATTCATGTACCATAGATCATTTTGACTATTTACTCGAACCTGATCCACTCTTATGTCTCCACATAAAGTTCAAGTACTCATACAATAGTCATGGGTCTTAGTTTATTGGATTTAGACTTTCATACAATTTATGAGATCAATAACAAGTATATTGATAATAGAAAATATTTATCATTTTACAAACTGCAAGTTTTAGGACATAAAACCCAACTGGTAGTCTGAATCGACTTCAATTATGTTCTCCTCTGGGTTCACGTTTCCCTCTCATACACCATGCTAAAAAACTCCTTCAACACATACATTTTCATCTTCAATCTCATTCTCATCACTTACATTATGCCTAAACCCCCCTATCTACACAACCAATATCATCCTCATTATATATTGAGGAGGATGGACCATTATCCTTAGGATTATATGGATAAACAAAGAAACTGTCGTTGGATAGTTTATATGGGGAAACATTATTATCTAAGGGGATTAGTGATGTAGCATAGTTTAAAGGATAATTTTGTTTGAAGGAAGGTTGTGTAGGATAATAGGGGGTGGATATTCTTGGACTAAATTATATGGAAAGCTTGATTGGTATGAGCAACTGGGGTTTAAGTCGTTGTCATCATACCTGTTTGGATTTCGTTGATAAATAGATAGAGGGCCTACATACGTCCTCCCCATTTTTTTTAAAAAAAAAAAAAAAAAAAAAAACTTAAGTTCTTGATCATTTCATATTAAATACGTAGGAACCCCGGATCCAAAATTGTATAGACATCTTAGGGTGAGATCGTGGTTTTTTGGGTCAATCCCACTTAGATTATACAACTCCAATAAGAAGTTTTGAAAGAAAATGTCACATTTTACATCCAAACCCCCTAGATTACCGCCTGTATATTCTTGTTCATCCTTATTCCAAATACCGCCATAGCAAACAAAGACACGAGACATTTTGCAAATAAAGATAAAACTTACTGGCTAGAAAAAAATGTATAAATAAATATTTAAAAAAAATAGAAGAAAGTTGACTTTACGAGAGAGTTGACCTGGTCAATTTCACGAGACGGCTCGATTAGTTCAGCTGCACGAGACAAAAATTGAACAAAAGAATTGTCTAGTAAAGTTGGACAAAGTCATCTTCACGCGAAAGGCAACTTCACGATGATAGAGTTGACAATCAACACATGTAATCTATTAGGATCCTAAGCACTCTAATTATATCAATTTTAGTGGATTAACATACAAGTTCATGATAATAACAGAAATAGGGTTTAAAGAATACAACCTTGAGTGAATACACTTGATTGCTCGAAATCTCCTTAAATTTCTTCTTCAATATTTGAAGTAGACCATCACAAGAGCTTTCTTCAAGTTAATTTGTATTTAAGTAATTTGAACATGCAAAAAGATTCAATGTGGAGATTGATACTCAATCATCCACTAATTAAGTGGAATAGGTGGAAGATTATGGAAAAAGTGGGAAAGCCACTTTCCATTTTAAATATTTTTTTTTAATTTAATTTCAATTTTTAGATAAAATCAAATCAAATTAAAAAAACTTAAATTCTGAATTTGAAATTTGAAATTCAAAATTATCTAAAATACTTTATTTTAAATAATTAATTAATTATATAAATTTAATTTAATAATTTAATAATTTAATATCAAATCTGTCTCTTATACACATCTAGATGTGTATAAGAGACAGCTCTAATGAACATAAATCATAGTCCTACTATGACTGAGTTTTCTCTTTCAAAGAGAAGTTGTGGCTACTATGTTCAAGCCCCGGAATCAGCCCTTCAAGGAGCAATCTCTCTACTTATCCCTGCTTCGGGAAAGGAGTGAATTCCATATTGTGGATTGAGTTCCAAGCTCCCATATCAGACAAGTCCCGAAAAAGGTAGGCATGTTGAGTTGGCAATCTGGCCACTCTCACCCATACTAATCAAAGGCTGTCTCTTATACACATCTAGATGTGTATAAGAGACAGGTATAGGACACCCCCGCTCCACGTCTCCACATGAATGGTCAGGATTAACCATCTGTAGTAGTTTACAATACTTGCAAACCTCTACAAAGCCTGTCTCTTATACACATCTAGATGTGTATAAGAGACAGTTAATATACACTGCACGATTGTTTAGCTCGCACCTACAGGATCGTTTAGTTCGCCCAGCCGTCGTTTAATAAATCTGTATTTACTTGACGACTTTCATGAGTTTCTTTTCGCCGGAAAGAGAACTCAAATTCTTTTCAAACTTTTGTGAAAACTTCTGTAAAAACTCTTTTTCAAAATAGGAAACCGATTTCCTTTTAAACTCACAGTTACCATGATCAATAACCACCCAAAAGGTATTAATTATCTAATAATTAATATTATTATAAACATAAATGATAACCAACTTATCATACTATATTTATAACCTATAGTCTTAATATTGCATCTCATGAAACATATAAACCATAGTTCTTTTTCTATTCCATGGTACTTAATGTAAATCTCATTTACATTAATCCTCCACTAGATGTATCTCATACATCATACCGATTATATCACATATAATCAAAATACCTCTTGTCAATTTGAATTTCAAATCAACACTAAGAACTGATCCTTCAACATGAATCCAAGCTACCAAAGGGACCTCATAGACCTGTAAATCCGAAGCTCCAACAGTATGTGAATAACTGACTAAATTCTTTAGTCACGGGATCCACAATCCGTTAACTACCAGGCACTCACTAAAGACTGATAGTTGAACTCTCCTCACTACAGATATATTATGTGTCCATCTTAACCAATCAGCAATGCGACAACCCTTCACAGATCGTTCGTAAGTACAGTTGGGCCAATGACCGTTATGCCCCTGTAATTACATTTGTCTCTTGTACCACTGATCCCTCTAATGAACATAAATCATAGTCCTACTATGACTGAGTTTTCTCTTTCAAAGAGAAGTTGTGGCTACTATGTTCAAGCCCCGGAATCAGCCCTTAAGGGAGCAATCTCTCTACTTATCCCTGCTTCGGGAAAGGAGTGAATTCCATATTGTGGATTGAGTTCCAAGCTCCCATATCAGACAAGTCCCGAAAAAGGTAGGCATGTTGAGTTGGCAATCTAGCCACTCTCATCCATACTAATCAAATGACCGTCCTCAAAGGCAAGAGTTCACAAAACACTCAGGATTAAGGCTGTCTCTTATACACATCTAGATGTGTATAAGAGACAGCCCCCGCTCCACGTCTCCACATGAATGGTCAGGATTAACCATCTGTAGTAGTTTACAATACTTGCAAACCTCTACAAAGGCTGTCTCTTATACACATCTAGATGTGTATAAGAGACAGCCTCTACAAAGCGGGCCGTATCCGTAGTGTCACCAGGATCAGATATCCCACTTAATCCTTATACTATAGAATGATTTAGGTTATCACTTAAGACATGATCCACTTGTATATCACATATACATGTTTAAGTTCACATAAGATAACCAAGGAGTTTTGTTTATTGGATATGAGTAAATGTCAGAATTAAATAACACTTATTTTTACGACTTTCTTTTAAAAAAAAATTTTTGCTCTATTTTTACGACTTTCTGAAAAAAAAATAAAAAAATTACTTTTCAACATAATTGTCTCTTTTGGAACTCTCGAAAAGGAAAGAAGTTGTTCCTCTGAACTTGAGACTCTCTGAAAATAATTATTCCTCTGAAGTTGGGACCCTCACCTCACGTAAAGCATTTCTATTATTGCAAACAAAATGTGAAACTGAAGATTGAAGTTTCCATTTTAAGATATATGAATTAGGTAAGTTAGAATATTTAATATTCAAGACAATTGAATGATCATTTGTTGAGGGACTAAATTGTCTTTTTACGTGGTGAGTCCCTCCATTTAAAATCTGAAACGTTAGAAAAAGGGAAAAAAAAAGAAGTAGATATTAAAAATGAAGTTAGTTTTAAATGCAGAAAAAGTGTTTGGGTCAAAATCGACAATTTTACATATTTTAAAAGCTTAAATGTTTAATAGCTAAAATGAAAATTTAAAAGTTGAAGGACTAAATCAGTTTAAAAAACTTTAAAAATGTTTCAAAATTTTCAGTTATGTTTAATAAATTTATTTTTCGTTAACTCCAAATTAGTGAATCCATCTACAACATCCTAAAATACTATGGTTAATAACAAATACAACATTCTAAACTTAACCGTTGAATCAAACAACGATTAACCCTAATTTTTTATTCATCTTCTCGACACATCTGATTCAGGTGGAAACCGCATTAGCTCTAGGAGCAACACCGCGACAGGCGACGCACCAGCAAGTGAAGAGGGCGCTAGTGGTAGCACTGTCGCCGGTGGTGGACAATGCGAAGACGGTGGGGCTGATCTCGCTGCCGGGGGCGATGACCGGACTGATAATGGGCGGAGCTTCACCGATCGAAGCCATTCAGCTGCAAATTGTGGTAATGAACTTTATGATCGGAGCTTCCACAGTCAGCAGCATCATGTCCACATACCTATGTTGGCCTTCCTTCTTCACCGCCGCCTACCAGCTGGAAACCGCCGTCTTTTCCGCCGCCTGATTTCTTTTCCCTTTCTCAGTTCAGTTTTTACCCATCCAAGACGAAGAAGAGAATATATCATTCAAGCTTTGTGATTCCATTTCTTTTCTAATGTGTAGTTTTCTTTTTGGAGTTTTTAATGTAAATTGTAGGCTACTTTTGGTTTTTGTTCATAAACTTTTTAGTTTTATATTTTATTAGGGGGCTAAAGTTTTGATTTTGTTTGGTATTTTTTCAATTTTCTGAATTAGATCGCTATGCAATGAAAAGTTCTAACTTTTCACCAAAAATTTAAAAGTAGTTAAACAATTTACCCTCCATTATTATGTTAGTTAGCTTTGAAAAAAGACTTTACATGAACTTGGTTGTGGGTCAGATTTTGATTAATGTCCAAGACCAAAAGGACAGCGCCCATGGAGACCTTCGAAGACTACGTTGACATAAGATCTTCAAAACCTACGTTGACATGAGAAGAAAAGAAGTCCTTGAACAGTGAGTTAGATGTACGTTTCAACGATCATAGATGTGAGTAGTTAACTATTGCTTAAATTCTATCAAACACTTCACTTTACTAATTTAGGTATCAAAGTGTGTGAAACGATACCGAACCACTATGACATCTTGTACATGTTAACTTGGCTAGAAAGCAATCGCACAAGATCGACCTACAAGATTCACTCACCAACAAACTTAAACATAAAACCTATTTTTGAATATGCTAAATTGAAAACTCATGTTGACTTCACACAAGAACAAGATTTTTAAAATTTTTGATTTGTGAGAATTAACTTAAATTTGGTGTGAGCTTTGTTCACTTTGGACCCATCCTTTGGGTCTATTTGGACCTTAGCCCAATTTCTGAGTGGACTTGGACCTATTTAAATTTTGGTCCTAATCCTATCCTATCTACTATAGAACAACTTGAGCTTTGAGTTGAATATAATAGGTACAATTACAAATATAACAATCGAGACTAAAGTATTGGTAGTCATAGTACAATGCAAAAGAATTGACAGATATAAAAAATTTAGATCCAACTCTCGAAGTCTATTGACGATAAATTATATCGCTGATAGGAGTCTAGTTTACTACTTTATTTTGTTATATTTACAATCTTTTAAACATGTTGATACACTTGATTATTAGCCCTCAAAATGCTACTCATTATAACTACCTAATATAACAATACAATAGTTCTAATGTTCGTCACCTTCAAATCATGGAATTATGTTAAATTGAAACAACTATATCTATATATATAATTGTATTGGATGAAAAAACACAAGTTCCGATTAGGTTGGGTTGATCGAGTTTTTCGAGATTTTCTGAAGAAACATTTATAAATGTTGAAAGATAATGTTACAACTTACACAATAGTGGACTATTTTCTGCATTTATTATAATTTAGCCAAATTTAAAATAATTGACTAATTTCTCATTATCAACAACACTAGAATAGGATATTTAACCCCAAAATACAAAAAAAAAAATGTAATTTGATTTTTTTTTTCCCTTTTTTTTATTGAACCATTATTTGAACTTCACAATTTAACTTTTTCTTAGAAAAAAAATTATAGTGTAAAAAATCATAATGATCATGCATTCATCTTTGTAGGGGAAAAAATACTCAAATTAATCGCTCTCAAGATTCTCATTCCTCTCTGGCCTGATAAAAGCAGGAATGCTGAAACTTGAAATCCGCCGAACGAAACGAAAATCGTCACCAGAAATTTAAACAACTTCGAATCTTTCAATCCATGGCGAAGAAGACGACGGAGAACACAAACACGATAAACAATAACAAAAAAAGAATTGGAAAAAATCCATAATAAATGACTTCAAATTAAAACATATCCAAACAGATTTCCGGCGATTTCCGGCGGCGGAGAAACTCAAACCGGTTTCTCATTCACATAATTTCCTGGCGGATCGTACTCACAGATCACCAGCAACTCACCGTTAACGCAATTAACTCGCGCACAGCCCAATCGGAGCGATTCCTTCCAAATAATCTGCGTGTAATGACCGCACATTTGGCCGGCGGCACATTCATTACTGTTCAGATTGTAAAATTTGTTTTCGCCCGCCCATGATTCCACCACTTCCGTCGGCGTCCAGTGCTCTAATTTCCCCCAAAACATATTCTCGCCGTACGGACCGTACGAATGGATCATTTTACAATCCGCGGCGCGTTTCTCGCCCCACCGCCGCGCGAATCGAGTCAGATTCCGGTCCCATTTCAACGGCGGAAGTTGAAAAATCGATCGGAATTTGTTGTGCGCTTGAAGGAATTCGCGTACGTAAGATCCGCGTCGAGGAGGAGCAGGTGCAGTCGTCGCGTTTGTGGAGGCGGAAGCGGATGCAGGCGGAGGCCGGGGTTGGACGCCCGCAGCCGCAAGATGTAGGAGGAGGAGGGAGAAGGCGGCGACGGCGGCGGCGGGAATGTAGGGCGGCGACATTGATGATGATCTGATGGGCGGTGGGCGTTTTTGATTGGCGAGGGTTTGCAGGAATTCATATTCGAAAAAGAGGAAACTGAAGCAATGGCCTCGTTGGCTTTTCTTAATTATAGAAATTACTGTTTTTTCTTTTTCTTTTTTTAAATATTCTATGCAAACGCAAGTATTATTAGGGATATAATTTACTCTTAACGATACAATATTAAATTTACCTATTAATCTAAGCTTCTGTTTCAATAAATATTTTATTTAAATCCTGGATTATTTATTAATTACTATTCATCTCGATCCTTAATTACATGAATTCAAACATTTAACCTATTAATTTAAATAATAATTATTCGACTTGTTGAATGACCTAATTAATAAATATGAATTATAATATTATTTTGGTCTTTATACGTTGAGACTTGTTCAATTTAAGTACATGTATTTTTTAGCGTTTAGTTTTAGTCTATGTGCTTTTAATCGATCCTAATTTTTTCATAAAAAATCTTAAATTTAGTCATTACTACTAGTTTGTTATTGAATTAATATATATTTTTTTATTATCTATCAACATTTTCGAAATGTATTAAGTTATTGTAATTACTTAACCAATATTGATATAGTTGACTTTGTGAGACTAAATTTAAGATACGAGACATCTGAAAGTATATGGATTAAAATCGAATAAAATAAGTATATTGACCAAAATTATATTTTTAACCAAAACCATGACTATATTAGTTTTAGTATATAAACTTATATTAGTCAAGACATCTTTTAATCTTTTTCTTTATTGTGTCTACACTGTATAATGAATAGTATAATAAATGTTGATCTCGAGATTGTAATATATGTTTGATATCAATTGAGCTATGCTCATTTTGGTTGTCATTATTTGATCACATTCACTTAATTGTGATACTACGATGAATGTTGTTTTTAAATTAGTAGCTTAACCGGTGAAAAATGCTTTTAAAAACAAAGTCACTTTTTCTAGTATCTTAATAAAAAATAATAATCGGATAATAGAATGTGATGCACAAACATAAGTGTAGACTAAGATGTCCTAAATATTTGTAAACTTACATCATTCATTAATTAACCCATTAACTATATAGCTAAATGGTTCTATAAATAAATAAAATATATAGATCTCGTTTGGTAACCATTTCGTTTTTTAATATTAAGCCTATTTGCTCCAAATTCTTATAATTATTTACATTTTTCTTAATTATAATTATTGAATTATTGGCCAAAATTCAAAAAAAACAAAGCTTTTAAAAACTGCTGTTTTTTTTTTAGTTTTTAAAATTTAGCTTAATTTTCATGGAAGTAATATCTAATGTTTATAAGATTAATTTTTAAAAATAAAAAAGACTAAATGATTATCCAATAGAATCATATATTCCATTCATCAAGTCATCATTAAGGTTTAAAAAATGTTGATTGCGATGGAAATATCAAATTCTTAATTTTACGAAAAATTTTATGAAAATATCAATAAAATATGGAGAGTGGATGGCTATCATAAATGATCTTCTTTATCAAAGTATATTTTCAGTTTCTCTTGTTTTTACTACCAAACAAGAGAGCAAAGTAAAACAGAATCCTGAAAAAGAATCCCCAAGCCATACTGATCCAAATGCAATTCCATTTGCTCAAATCCGTAATCCCCTGTTGCCTCAATACATCAAACCCAGTAGTAACGCAAGTGGATCCAGTGATGTTAAACCCCAACGTCTTCCCCATGCTCTTCACCAGCTCCATCTTCACCGTCGTCGGCACCGCCGCAAGCGGCGTATTGTCGAACATCTGAACGCCGCGGATGAAACACTCCGATTCCTTCCCAAACTCGTTCTGCAACACCGCTTCGTACGGATACTTCACCAACGACATGTAATGGAACCAGATCCAGTACGGCGGCATCCGATCCCGACTGAGGAAGAAGCCGCTGAAGAGAAGAAAATACGCTAAAATGGCGACCACGACGGTGTAGCCCAACATTACATGAGAAACAACACCGGATAGAAAGGTTACAAACGAACTTCCGGCCCAAAATGCGCTAAGTACGGCGAAGAAGAAGAAAACAAAGCCGGAGAAGCCACCAGCAAGACCGACGGCGAAATACGTCGTTCCGGCGAAGGTTAGAGAAAGGATAATCAGTGATGGAATGGAGATTAATGAATGTGCAAGAACGTATGAAGATCGACGGTAAGCGTTGTAAGCTGTTTCTCTCATGAAAATGTATCGTTCTTGAAGGAAAACAGGGATGGCCTCTGCACAGGTGTAGAAGGTTGTGGACATGGCGAAGGCGAAGAACCCTAAGCGTTCTTGAATGCCTTTAGGGGAATTATCGAGATGCCAAAACATGGTAGCTAAAATTACTCCAGTGATTAGAACAGCGCCTAATCTAATTCCAAATAGCTCTGGCATTCTCCTTGAATTCATAATCGATCGTTTCGCTATCACTAAAATCTCAGTCCAAAGAGGATTTGAAAATTTGGAGAACGAAGATGAACGATTCGAATCAGTTGGAGCGCCCGAGACCAATTTCCCTTTAGAAATGCTCGCGCTAATGGCGTCTTTGAGACAGAGATGAAATCGATGAATCTCGTTACCTTCAGAGTGAATCTTCGTCTTCCTCTGCCACGATTTGTTGTGTTCAACCATGGATTTCGTCCCACCAGCGGTTTCTTCCAGATCTCGAACCAAATCCAAGGCAAATTCCGTCCGATTTTCGTTTCCTGGAATCGGATGTCCAAACTCGGCCAAAAAATTAGGTAAATCCATCGGAGAGCCGCTATAAACAGTTTCTCCATGGGAGAGGAAGATCAATCGATCGAGTAAAGAGAGGATTCGGTAACTTGGCTGATGAATGGACATTATCACAATGCTTCCGCTCTGAGCGATTCTTTGCAAAACTTTGACAACCATGAAAGCGCTGGTGGAATCGAGGCCTGAGGTAGGTTCATCGAGGAACAAGAGTATCGGATCGTGAATAATGTCGATTCCGATTGAGACGCGGCGCCGTTCTCCGCCGGAGACGCCGCGGTGGCCTTCGTCACCGATGACGGTGTTTGCGGCGGTTGTTAGACCTAATTGATCGATTAGGGCTTGAACTCTAGCTTTCTTCTTGGATTTTGAGAGGGATCGAGGTAGCCGAAACTCGGCCGAGAACATGAGAGTTTCTTCCACTGTTAGCATCGGAAATAGAAGGTCGTCTTGCATAACATACGCAGAGATTACTTTCAATAATCCAGATTCCAAAATTTCATTGTTTAATCTCACTGTCCCTTTCAACTTCCCTGGTCAAAATTACAGCTCAATTTTAATTTTGGTTTTATTAGGGAATAGTTCATAACTCACAAACTCACAAAATTTAAACTTTGATTGTTATGCACAAAATTAATTTTTTTATAACCTATTACATACTCAACAAATTTTGCCAACAAATTAAATACTTCTTCCAAGTTTAGGAAATAAACTTCTACTTTAACCTTTTAAATATTGATTATCTCCATTAGTTGGAAAAAAATATATATTCTTCAATTGAGTTATTTGCACGTAATTCATGCAATTATTTTATTTTTTCTAATCCAAGATGAATGAGAAAAGAAAAGAGAGGTTGTTAATGTGAACATAGCTCAATTAACACTTAGTAAGAGGTCAAACATAACTTTCACCTCTATTTCTTATTTTGTTATTTTCTACAAATATTTTTAAAAAATCTAAGAAAAAATTAAAATGTAAATTTTTTTAAAAAAATTAGAGTCTTTGTTATTTGATTTTTCATTTTTGAAAATTGTGCATATATCCTCTAAATTTGAAATAATTATGAAACGGCCCTATAATCATACTAAAGTAGGCCTTAAAATAAAACTACCTTTTGCAATCCGATCGGCGAGAGCATCGATGAGCGTAGATTTCCCAGACCCACTAGCACCAAGCACCGCCATAATTTCCCCTTCCCTCGCCTCGCCGGAGATATCATTAAGCAACAACTTCACCCTTCCACCATTCCCCTCCGCCGCCAAATTCTCCGGCACCGACGAACCACCTCCTCTCCGCCGAACTTTCACACTGTAACTCAGATTCCTAAACGACAGCTTGAAAGGATACAACAACGGCGCCGCCGCCGGGTACCTACACCCATAACTAACGTCGAGGACATGGTGGTCCGGCGACTGTGCATCTTCCACTCGCTTCAGGAGCTCGCCGAGAGTGGGCCGCCGGCCGAACTCTCTGAGCTCCAATTCGTCATTGAAGTACGGCAAATCGTCGCCGCCGGTGACAGCCATTTCAGCGGCGTTGTGGTTAGAGGCGCGGAAAAGGGAAATTTAGTTAGGAAAGGCACTAAAATCGAGGAATTTATAATGTGGGGGAGAGAAGTTTGGGTTGTTGAATTTGGAGTATCAAATTTCCAACGGCCGGAGAATATTAAGAGACGGCAAGGTTTCCCTTTTCTTACCAATGTCATACATAAATCGACCCAACTTCCTCTTTCTTACATACATTTACATTCTCACGAAACCTTAGATATTTTTTTAATTGGTTAAAAAAATATCATTTTAGCTTCATAATAGTCTCATCAATTTTAGTTCCTACCATCTTCAACGAAAATAACTCAATATATTTTCAAATTTTATAGTAAAAATGCAAAGGATAGGGTTTTTTTTAAAAAAAATAGCAAGGACTAAATTTGGACAATTGAAAAATATAGAAATTAAAATTAAATACACTTTAAAATATATGGACTATCATAGTATTTTAATCTTTTTAATTAAATAATGTAATTTTCTTTATTTAAATACTTATTTGGTCTCTATACTTTTGACTTTTATTCATTTTGGTCCTTGTACTTTTAAAATATTCATTTTGGTCTTTATACTTTCAGCTTTGGTTTATTTTAGTTCATATACTTTTAGAAAGTTCACTTTGATCCTTGTACTTACAACTTTTGTTCATTTTAGTCATTGAATTCTAAAAAAGTAACTATTTCTATGCATTAAAAATGAAGTAAAATAGAAATAAAGGGACCAAAATGATCACTTTTTTAAAATGTGAGGATCAAAACAAATATTTTGAAAGTACAAGGACTAAAATGAACCAAAGTTGAAAGTATAAGAACAAAAATGAACAAATACTAAAAATACAGGGAACCAAAATAGTATTTAAAGTGCAAGTAGATTAAGTACTTATTTGACATAAAATTAAAAGTTTAAGGACATATTATTTATTTTATTTTATTTCATTTTTAAAGTCGATGAACTAAATTTATAATAAAATCACTTTATGTCTCAATGAGTTTGGATTTTGTTATATTTTGGTCAAATTTTTTAATTGTTAATTTTGTTGTGAACTTGAGTAGAACAACAGGAACACGAATACCAATATAATATAATATAATAAATAAATAAATAAATGTTAACATAAAGTAAACATAATATATAAGTAAATTAAGTAAAATAAATGAACAAGATATGAAATAAGAAAATTCTCTAAAATCTCCAGTTTCTCCAATTTTCATGAATTTTGCCCGATGTGTGTCTTTTAAAACCCACGAAATGCCACTATTTATAGAAAGTGGATTACATACACACTAATAATGTATAATGTTGAGACACATAGACAACATTTTGAGAAATGGGGGCATGATATATGGTCGATGGACACTAAGCATGAGCATCTAATGGTCATCTACTATCATAACATTTATAATGCTCCCCCTTAGATGCCCATTATATATATAAAATATGTCTCCTTAAAACCTTATTAGGAAAAAATCCAAGGGAGAAAAAAATCATAGTGAAGGGAAAATAGTACATATTTCATATAATTTATACTCCTAAAAAGTATATTTACTCCTCCCCATGGAAACATTGCTTGAGATCTCTGAGTCGCCATATTCCAATGTTGTGCACTAGTTTTTCAAAGATTGCGGTTGGTAATATCTTTGTAAATAAGTTTGCCATGTTATTTTTTGAACAAATTTGTTGTACAGTGATGTAGTCATACAAGATCGTAAGCATAGAAAAGTTTTTGTGAAATATGTCTTGTTCTATCTCATTTAATATATCCTATTTTGATTTGGGATATACATGTTTTGTGTCTTCGTATAATAAGTTTCATAAATGTGTTGAGTCATTAATCTTAGCCATACACATTATCTATTAACCTCGTGAATTGCAAGAATTTCAACACGATTTTAGGAAGTAACCGTTATGGTCTGTTTCACTGACTACCACGATACATAATTCTTCCAAATGTGAATAGATAACCTGTTTGAGATCTAGCTTTGTGTAGTTCAGATAAGTATCCAAAATCTGCATAACCAACCCGATCAAAATTCGACTCATTTGAATAAAACAAACTCATATCGATCGTTCCTCAAAGATAACGGAGTATATGCTTAATTCCGTTCCAATATCTTTTTATTGGAGAAGAACTATATCTTACTAATAAATTTAGTGAAAATGCAACATCTGGTCTTATATTATTAGCAAGATACATAAGTGCACCAATTGTACTAAAATATAGTACTTCAGGACCAAGAAGTTCTTCATTATCATCTCGAGGTCAAAATATATCTTTCTTCATATCTAGTAAACGAACTTCAATTGGAATGTTCAATGGATGTGTTTTGTCCATGTAAAATATTTTCAAAACTTTTCCTATATAAGTTGACCAATGAACAAATATCTCACCTGTTAAATGCTCAAATCGAAAGCCAAGGAAAAATTTTGTTCTTCCGAGATCTTTCATCTCAAATTATTTCTTAAGATATTCTATTACCTTTGAAAGCTCTCCAGAAGTTCCAATTATATTTAATTCATCAACATATTATAATAGCAAATCTTGACAGTGATTTTTTTATGAAACACATGGACATATTGGATTATTTTAATATCCTTCTTTCAACAAATATTCACTCAAGCAATTGTACTACATCGTCCTGATTGTTTCAATCCATACAATGATCTTTGTAACTTTATTAAATACTCCCGGAAATTTGATTTATATGTTTCAGGTCCTTAAGTCCTTCTAAGATTTTCATATAAATATCATTATCAAGAGATCCATATAAGTATATCGTGATTACATCCATTAGATGTATGTCCAGATTTTCATACATAGTCAAGCCAATTAATTATCTTAGTTTAATTGCATCCACCACTGGATAATATGTCTTTTCATAATCAATACTAGGTCTTTATATAAAACCTCGTGCGACTAGTCTTTCTTTATATATTGTGACCTCATTATTTTTATTTATTTTCCTCACAAATACCCATTTTTATCCCACAGGTTTGATACCTTCTGGTGTTCGGACTACTGGTCTAAAAATATGACGTTTTGAAAATGAGTTTAATTATGTCTTGATTGCTTCTTTCCACTGAAGCAAATCTTTTCTACATCGACATTTTCCAACAAACTTTGGTTCAGGATCCTCACTTTTAGATATATATTAAGAGCAACATTACGCAAAAATATTGTCAATAACTCCATTAGTTCGGTTTCATCTTTTTCTTGTCATGACATAGTTTATTGAAATCTTATAATTATCTTTAGGTATTTCACCTTCCCCACTAGTCGTGTCAAGGATTTCTTCATGGGTATTTACATCCTCAACCAAGTCCTCTTCACTATTAATTATTTTTCTTTTTCGAGGATTTTTATCGTTGCAACCCACTGGTCTACCACGCTTCTAGCGTGTTCCAGACTCATTAGTAACAACTTGCTGTGTTAGGATATCAAATTTCAATGGAACATTTGCAGCTGGTATATGTGACTTAGTTACTTTCTTTGCATCTATAAATGCATCTGGTAACTAATTTGCTATATTTTGTAAATGAATTATTTTCTGAACTTTAAGTTCACATTGATCTATATAGGGATCTAAATGAAACAATAACGATATATTCCATGTAATTTCTTTTTCCAACTTCTTAAATCATCCCCCTAATGTTGGAAAATTTGTCTCATTAAAATAAAAATCAGCAAATCGTGTAATAAATACATCATCCAGGAGTTCAAGATATTTAATAATTGATAGGGAATCATATCCAATATATATTCTTAACCTTCTTTGAGGACTCATCTTAATATGTTGTGGTGAAGCAATTAGAACATATACTGCACATAAAAAAAAAATTCTCAAATGGTAAATATTTGGCTCATGGTCATAAGCTAATTGTAATGGCGAGTACTTATGATAAGATACTGGTCTAATGCGTACAAGTGAAGTTGCATGCAAAATAGCATGTCCCCATACAAATGTAGGAAACTTAGCTCTTATAAGCAATGGTCTAGCAATTAAATGTCACCGTTTTATGAATGATTCTACTAAACCATTTTATGTATGAACATGAGCTACAGGATGTTCAATACTTATCGCAATTGGCATACAATAATTATCAAAAGCTTGGGATGTAAATGTTGGGTTTTATGCCCTAAAACTCGTAGATAGTAAATGTTATTAATTGACTGTCATTAATAATGAGTTATCGATGTTAGTTCAATAAATGTTATTGATTATGTTGTATTTTATTTTGTCTTAATAACCCTAAATCCATTCAACTAACTTTCAGGATTGCCTTATGAGTTGAATTTTATGTGGAGACATATAAGGATCAATGTTCAAGAAATAGCCTAGAAAATCTATAGTATAGGGATAAGGCTAGGTACCTTAGCCTTATCCTGGTGGCACTATGGATACGACCCACTTTGTATTTGATACAAACACAATGATCCAAAACGTTTGTGTAGGTGATACGCGAGTGGATGTATCCTATGCACTGAGTTTGCATAAGATTGGACTACGAAATAGTAACCACTAGATGTAGTGTCATTAACTAGTTAGGTTCCTATTTTAATTGGATGACCTAAGTAACTTAGTCTGAATCCTTAGTGTATTATGAACTCCTATTCACAAGGTATGGTCCTTTGATTTGTATGAGAGAGTGGCCGGTTCGCCGACTCAACATGCCTACAATTTGGGAGACAAGACCGAGTGGGGAGCTATGAACATAATAATACAAAATGGAATTCACTCTTTCCCACTTCAGGGTAAGTAGAGGAGTGTTCCCTTAAGTGATGTCTCCAAGACTTAAACAAAGGGCTCCACCCTCTCATTGGCTCGAGAGAGATTTCTGTTTATTGGTTGGACTATAAACAAGTTTTTTATTAGAAGAGCACTGGTACTTAAGGAGTCAGAGGTAACCTAAGGGTAAAACAGTGATTTGACCCAATTGACATTACGAACACTCGTGAAGGATTGACTTGCTGTTATTGGTCTATATCCATGGACACAGTAATATATCTATAGTGAGAAGAGTGCAGTTGTGGGTCTTTATTGAAATGTACCCATAGTTAACGAATATTGATTAATTTGATTAATTAGTTTAGCCAATTAATCTCATAGTTGGAGCGTCTGATTTGCAGGTCTACCAGGTCCCCTTATTAGCTCACTGAAGGATATTAAAGAGGAATGATTTGAATTGTTCAAATCAATTTGAGCAAACTATATTAATATGATTAATATGTAATTGATTATGGATGTGATCTATAATTTAAATTAAGTTGGAAAGAAACATTTGAATGAGATTCAAATAATTAATTCTAGTGAATTAGATTTACAAAGATTAATAGAGAGGTATTGCACAAAGACATATGATGTTTATGATAATTAAATAGATATGTTAAGTTGGATTTAATGTATAAAGGATTATTTAATTAATATGCTAATTAATTAGATGAGTGTTATTTAATTAATTGTGCACAAGGATAAATTGGGAAAATTTTGAAGAAGGGGCTAACCATTTTCCATATAAAGTCTTTCTTACGACCTTTTTAGGGTAATTCCATTTTGCAATTTTTATCCTAACCACCAATGAAATCCTCTTTACTCTCTCCAAAGAATTCTCTCCTCTTCACTTTCTTCCAATAGTTGGATACCACCTAGCCTTCTTTTAGACTCTTAGAGAATAACAAGGTTATTCTTGTGGTTGTGTTCAATATTGTTCGAGGAGATGTTCGTGTTCGAGATCGTATTCGTTGGAATAGCGAGAGGATCGTTGTAGAAGCTTGGGAATCTTCGAAGGTAAGAATGGTTATTCCTTCTTATTTGCCTTTTCTCAAGCATGCTTTTAACATGTTTATCTTTCTATATTCTTTTTAGAATACTGTTTTTTGTTTCTTTAAATGGAATTTCGAGATGCAAGACGTTCACATGCTTCCATTGGAGATTCGATCCCAACAACTGGTATCATAGTCAATTTTTTACATCTTCATTCTTCATATTTTTTAAGCAAAAATCAGTTTAGAGGTGGGGTTTTAAATCTGCATTTTAAATGAAGGTTTGCAAGATTGGACGTTTCAATTTTGGCACTTAGATTACCTTTTAATGTGATTAAAATGCAATGGCCCGTTGTATTTTTGGGCATTTTAATTTTTGCTTTGAGTCTTTAAGTCCGTGTCAATCGATAGAGCAACTATTGTTGAAGAGATCGGGAGAAACAAAGGTGTTCGAGGCAAGTTCGGAGCAAAAATGCACAAAAAGGGGTATTCTGCCTTACAACGTCTCGACACTACAATCACAGTGTTGCACCGCTACGAGGTGAGGTGCAACGCGAGGAAGTCATAATGTCGGGATGCTATGAACTTTGATGGATCTATGGTTGAGCACACGTGAGGAGGTTGTGGCTGAAGCTGTTTTTTTTTTTTTTTTTACCTAATTTGCTTATGTAATTAATTAGTATTAACTAATTAAATGATATAATAGTTATATTAATTTTGCATTAGAGTGCCAAAATTGATCCAATTTTTTCTTTTTAAATTAATTTAATTATACATTGGATGTATATTTAGATTAATGTTTGAATACATATTACATATTGTATGTCATATAAATTCAAAAAATTTCTACCTTAGGATAAACATGTACATGCATCATAATTAAATATAAGGGCTATATTTTATGGATGCATGATTATAAGTGTACGTGCATTCTTATAACATAATATAAGTGTTATGTTATAAGGACGTATGATCACATTAAGCATGTTCATGCATCATGCTATGTTATAATTATTATAATGAATGGTGGAATGATGTATGTGAATGCTTGATTTTCATGTATGATTAATATAAGTACTATATTTATCAAATGAAATTGAAATTTGTATTGAGCATGGTATTACTTAGATAAATATAATTGTTGTATTTAACCAATGTCATTAGATGTAAATTTATAGGTTTTAGTAAAGTATTAAAATATAAGTGTTATGTTTTTAATGAGATAGATTAAAATCTA
Organism: Benincasa hispida; assembly: GCF_009727055.1. Taxonomy (NCBI): domain Eukaryota; kingdom Viridiplantae; phylum Streptophyta; class Magnoliopsida; order Cucurbitales; family Cucurbitaceae; genus Benincasa; species Benincasa hispida. The sequence goes on from NC_052359.1 coordinate 60,611,823, forward strand.
TAATCAAGATTTGCATGCAAATATAGGTCCAAATTAATTTTCAATGGTTTAAAATTAATTCACCTAGACTTATGTTGGAAGTTTTTCTACTGAGATTAGAAACAGATTAATCTTTTAATTTATTTTAACAGGATTAAAATGAATTTCGTTAAAAGATTAATGTATAAAATAATTGCCATAAATGACCTTTGTTTGAGGAACGTTCTGTCTAGGCGGGGATATTTAAGTTGACAGAAATGGAACACCTCCACCTGGGAACCAATCTAGGAGGTGAATTGAGAAAATATTTTATAAGCATGCAATAAATGATTGATTTTATTAAAGAGTTTAATGAATGAAATTAGGTATTGTTAAATCATTCAATATAAATATTATATTGAGCAAATTAAAAGGATTTAGCTAAATTCATTAGCCCGTTTTTAACTAAGTATAATAAAATCCTAAACATATTAGAATACTTTAGTGGGAGGAAATTGGTATATATGATATATCAAATTTCCGTTCTTGCCTCCTTAAGAGTTCACACCGTGAGATCCATGCTTGACTTGTGTCGCCCTGGGCATAGCCTCCCTTCGGAAAGTGTTTGCATCGGTCAATAGCAAGGCGAATAAGGAAAGTGTTTATAGTAAGTGGGAGAGGGATGTGTGTCAATGTATCCTATGGTCTCTTCCATTGGGTTGCACCGTGAGATTCCTATGGTCCGCTTGCGTGTCGTCCCAGACCGACCATCCTTTCGGAGGGTCTAATCATATGAGTTGGAACAATGCAAACTCCAACAATGGATAGAGTTTCTTAGGTTAATCTTTAACCGTTTTATTTTCTTTCAGCAGTCTGTTGAAGCGTACCTCTATGATCCAAAAATGAGAGGCTCACACTTACAGGATAAATTAAGCTAGTTAATAAATCCTTGACCGAAAAACGACAGCTAAAAACTATAGGAATAAAAGTTATTCTGGTATTAGTGATTAGCTGAGATTGTCTCAATTCAGGGGAGGAGTAGTTGATCACCCTTCGGTGATTGTTGCTCTAAACCTCTGAAGTATCATTGCAAAAACTAAATCAATAGTTTAATTAGGGTTCTATGATTATACGTGTTTTTAATAAATTGATTGGATAATTAAGTAATGGGTTAAGACAAATATAACTAATACGATCAATTGTTTGTTATTCATTTCAGCATATCTTCCTTAATCATTTTCCTTGCTTAAAATTGAAAAATTAATTAGTGGAAACCATGCGACATGGAAATCTAACCTAGATACGATTTTGGTTATTGATGATTTACAGTTTATCTTGACGGAGGAATAACCTCTAGTCTCCACCCGCAATGCATCCCAAGTGTTGAAGGATGTTTATGACTGTTGGACAAAGGCTAATGACAAGGCCCGAGTTTGCATCTTGGCAAGTCTGTCTGACGTTCTTAACAAGAAGCATGAGGTCATGGTGTCTGTGCGTCAGATTATGGCTTTCCTCCAGGAGATGTTTGGACAACCGTCCATTCAGATCCGGCATAAGGCCCTCAAGTACATTTATATTGCACGCATGAAGGAAGGTTAGTCAATGAGAGAACATATTCTTGACTTGGTGGTCCAATTTAATGATGCCAAAATGAACGGTGTGGTCATTTACGAGCAAAGTCATGTGCCTTTATTTTGGAATCTCTTCCGAAGCGTTTCCTTCAATTCTATATCAATGCGATTATGAATAAAATATAGTACACCATGACTGAAGCAATCAGACATGAGGATTTCCATGAGCAGCAGAATGATCGTTCCAAATTTCATTCGAAATTGAACATAGACAATTACAGTTAAGAAAAGAAAACTTATAGGTTATGCACAACACGAAAGTACAACATGCTTTACCAGATAATCAAGCGAAAGATTAAACATACCTTTGAAGACTCATCTTCAAACTCACTCGATCACGAACGCTCGTTCAGTCTCCAAAACAGCAACACACAAGCGCTCGAACACTACGACCGAAACACAGTACGATCAATCAGCAAACACGAACACAATGAATTCCAAGATCACGAACTCAAAGAACGGCCTCAAAAACCTCGAACTAAGTTAAGTTGTGTAAGACACCACCACAATGGCTACCTTGGTATCCTCAGTGTGAGAATCCAGAAGCATGGGCTCTGTATGGACTTGATTAGAGGAAGATACCGGAGGAGTAACAATCATGTAAACAATTGAGCAAGTGGAAGATGACAAAAGTTTATCGTATATACGAATGCCCAATCGTTTAGCAAATGCTCCGCAATCGTTTAAAAGACGACCAGCTGAGTGAACTATCGTGTAGTGTCACTTTACGATCGTTTAGTCTCTCTTTAGCTTTCGTTTAGTGAATCCAATTCACTTGACAGCAACTCCGTGAGTTTTTCCGAAAATAGCAACTCTTGGAAATATCAAACCTTACTAAATTTAGGAAAATATTTTTTCCTTTTATCTCACGGTTATCATGAAACCACCAATAATTATTATAAATATATATGATAACCAACTTACCATATTATATTTATAACCTATAGTTTTAATATTTCATCTCATGAAACATATAAACCATAGTTCTTTTTCTATTTCATGGTACTTAATGTAAATCTCATTCACATTAATCCTCTATTTGATGTATCTCATACATCATACCGATCATATCATATATAATCGATTTCCTCTTGTCAATTTGAACATTTCAAATCAACACCAAGAACTGATTCTCAACTTGAATCAATTGAGATACCAAGGGGACCTTATGGACCTGTAGCTTGAAGCTCCAACGGTATGTGAATAATTGATTAAACTCTTTAGTCACGGGATCCACCATCTGTTAACTGTCAGGCACTCCATTAAAAACTGACTGTTGCATTCTGCTTACTACAGATATATTTTGTGTCCATATTAACCAATCAACAGTGTAATAACCCTTCACAGATTGCTCGTAAGTACAACTAGGCCAATAACCGTTACGCCTCTATAGTTACATCTAACTCCTTAAGTACCATTGATCCCCCTAATGAACATAAGTCATAGTCTTACTATGACTGAGTTCTCTTCCAAAGAGAAGTTGTGGCCACTATGTTCAAGACCCAGAACCAGCCCTTAAGGGAGCAATCTATCTACTTACTTCTACTTCAGGGAAGGAATGAATTCTATCTTGTGTAACTGAGTTTCTAACTCCCAAATCAGAAAAATCCCCAAAAAAGTAGGCATATTGAGTTGGCAATCTAGCCACTCTCACCCATACTAATCAAAGGACCACCCTCAAAGGCAGGAGTTCCCAAAACACTCAAGATTGAGGTCATGTCACCTATGGTCATTTAGATGAGATGTAAGTCTCAAGTATCAACAACGTTATATAAAGAGACTATTCATCTTGTGGTTTGGCCTTATATAAACTCTTTTCACAGGACACCCCCGCTCGCATGTCTCTATGTGAATGGTCAGGATCTACCATTTGTAGTAGTTCACAACACTTCTAAACCTCTACAAAGCGAGTCGTATCCGTAAGTTCACCAGGATCAGGTATCCTTCCTTAATCCTTATACGATAGACCTCTTTAGGTTATCACTTAAGGCATGATCCACTTGTATATCTCATATACATGCTTAAGTTTACATAAAATAACCGTGAAGCTTTGTTTATTGGATATGAGCAAATGCTAAATAAAATAACTCTTATTTTATTCATAGCAATGTGTATAGTTTACAAACTACGAGACTCCGGGAGAATTAGGACACCAATCCCAACAATCTCCCACTTGTCATAATGCCTCGAGAGACTAATGTCAATACAAGATAAATACAAGTACAATATACAATAAACTAGGGCATACTCTATACCTCAGTATCATCTCCTACTTGCCCTAGACAAGATGTCACATTTCCCACAGACCCAAACTCTCTAGGTGACCCGGAACACTTTAGCCGTGAGAGCATTTATAAATGGATCAACAACGTTATGCTCCGACACGATCTTCGTGACTATTACATCACCGCGATCCACAATCTCCCTGATCAATTGGTAATTCCGTTCTATATGTTTACCTTGACGATGGCTCTGAGGCTCCTTCGAATTTACCACAACCCCGCTATTATCACAATAGAGAGTGATTGACAAATCCATATTTGAAACAGCTTCCAAATCTGTAAGGAATTTCCTCAGCCAAACATCCTTCTTAGTTGCTTCACAAGCGGCTATGTATTCGGCTTCCATAGTGGAGTCCACGATGATCCTTGCTTGATGCTTCGCCATACTACAACCCCTCCATTCAAAGTGAACACTGACCCTGATGTCGATTTATGAGAATCTCTATTAGTCTGAAAGGCAGAGTCTGTGTATCTTGTAAGGGCCAAATCCTTATCTCCATACACGAGCATGTACTCCCTCGTTCTCCAAAGATACTTGAGGATCATCTTGATTACTGTTTAGTGATCAAATCCTAGATTGGACTGATAACGACTGACAATCCCTATTGCATAGCAAATGTCAAGTCTGGTACACAACATTGCATACATTAAGCTTCCAACAGCTGAAGCATGGGGAATTTATCTCATCTTCTCAACCTCTTAAGCTGTCTTAGGACATTGATCCTTAGACAATATGATTCCATGTCTGAAGGGTAATAAGCCCCTCTTTAAATCCTGCATCATGTACCTGATCAACATTTGATCGATGTACGATGTCTAAGACAAGGCTAACCTCTTGTTCTTACAATCCCAAATTATATGGATCCCTAGAACATACTACGCCTCACCCAAATCTTTCATTTGGAACTGGGCAGCTAGCCACTTTTTAATGTCAGTAAAAAATCCTACATCATTTCCAATAAGTAGGATATCATCCACATATAGTACCAGGAAAGCTACTGAGTTGTTGATGATCTTCTTGTAAACACAAGGCTCATCAATGTTCTGATCAAAGCCAAACGATTTGACCACACTATCAAATCTAATGTTCCACGATCTAGACGCTTGTTTCAGCCCATAAATGGACCTATTAAGCTTGCAAACTCTTTGCTCTTGATCTAGAACTATGAACCCCTCTAGTTGAGCCATGTAGATGGTCTCTTTAAGATTACCATTAAGAAAGACAGTCTTGACGTTCATTTGACATATCTCATAATCATAAAATGTGGCTATGAACAGGAGTATCCTGATGGACTTTAGCATGACAACAAGTGAGAAAGTTTCCTCATAATCCACTCCCATGACCTGGATATAACCCTTTGCCATGAGTCTAGCCTTAAAAGTTTGCACCTTTCCATCTATACCTCGCTTTTGCTTATAGATCCACTTACACCCTATAGGTTTTACCCCATCAGGCTGATCCACAATCTCTCAAACTTGATTGAAGTACATAGCCCCCATCTTTTGGTTCACGGCATTAATCCACTAATCCTTGTCAACATCCTCCATTGCTTGCTTAAAAGACAATGTATCCTCAACCCCATCATTAGAAATGATGTTTTGGGCTTCAGTCAAACCCATGTAGCGATCCCGTGGGTTCATAACCCTCCTACTACGTCGAGGCAGTCTCAACTCTTGAGCTGGTTGATTAGATGTACCGACCTCAACAACTCTTATTGATCTATCAGTTTGTTCAACAACTCTATTTGAATCCTCAGTAGTCTTGGTCTCACTAGAAATCTCACGTAAAACAAGCTTACTTCGTGGTTTATGATCCCCAATGTGGTCTTCTTCAAGAAGATAGCATTTATAGAAACAAACACTTTGTTTTCACTTGGATCGTAGAAGTATCCACCCCTCGTTTCCCTGGGGTAGCCTACAAAGAGGCAAAATTTCGAACACGATTCCAACTTCTTCAGGATAGTCACAAGCACGTGAGCCAGACACCTTCGAATCCTAAAGTGGCGTAAACTAACTTTACGGCCTCTCTACAACTTAAAAGGTGTTTCAGAAACACTTTTCGAGGGAACGTTGTTCATAATGTAATATGCAGTCTCCACTGCAAAACCCCAAAACGAGTCTGGAAGATGATCAAGATTCATCATAGACTAAACCATGTCCAACAAGGTGTTGTTTCTCCTTTCTGATACTCCATTCTGCTCAGGTGTACCTGAGGCCGAGAGTTGGGACGTAATTTCATGTTCTATCATATAGTTCTGGAATTAGAGGTCCATATACTCTCCACCATGATCGTAGTGTTTTTATTTTCTTACCTAACAAGTTTTCAACTTCAGCCTTATACTCCTTTAACTTGTTAAGGGCTTCAGACTTACGTTGTATGAGGTAGAGATACCCGTACCTTGAATAATCATCTATGAAAGAGATGAAATATTCATACCCACCTTGAAGTCTAATACTCATCGGACCACAGAGGTCAGAATGTACAAGCTCCAAGGCTTCCTTGGCACTGTAACCTTTTCCAGTAAAAGGTTGTTTGGTCATCTTACCTTCGAGGCATAATTCACACACCGACAAGGAGTTTTCTTCTAAACTCTTTAGAAGTTCACTTTTCAGAGGTTGATGTGACCTAACCTTAGATGACAAAGATGGGAGTTTTCCTTAGGAGAAACCTTTGGTCTTTTAGTTGTTGTCGTTGTACTGAACATTTCAGTATTAAACAAGGCTTTTATGACTAACCACTTTAGTACATATAAGTTACTTTCCATTGAACCAAAACCAATCTCCATTCCATTCTTAAAAATAAACACTTTACTCTCAGAAAAGAAGACAGTATAAGCTTGTTCAATGAGACAAGAAACCAAGATCAAGTTTCTCATGATATGAGGAACTATAAAAACATTATCCAGTAATAGATAACGTTTTTTTGTCCAAAAGTAACTTCAATCTGCCTACAGCAACAGTTGAAACAACCTCACTAGTACCGACTCAAAGAGTCATCTCTCCCTGTGGCAACATTTGCCAGGAACTAAATCCGTGGTAAGAGGAACTAATATGATTAGTAGCACCTGAATCAAGGATCCAGGCAAAATCATCATTCTCTACCAAACACGTCTCCAAGACCAATAAATCATATTTACTGTATTTAGACTTCTTTCTTTTTTGGAGAGTAGTGGGATTTGTATCTGAACCTAAATAAGCTCCAAGTTTCATTTAAGAGAACATTTCTCTTCTATGAACTTTAACAGAGTCAATAACACTTGCTTTCTCTTCCTAGAGTTTAACTTAGGAACTTACACTACTAGTATTGTCATCCATCCCTTTGTGCTTGAAAAGTAAGAACTGACGTTCAAACAAATCTTACAATGAGTCCATGATCTAAGATGCCATGACCATGTTCTCAACTCTTTTGGCCAAAGTATCAAGTATGCTAGCCAAAATGTGAAGTCGAGACAATGAATTAACCCTCATCCACACATCATATGCATTACGAACACTTCATGGTGCACCAAGGGTTGGGACTTGAGAACACTCCTCAACCATGAAAAACTCGAGGTCGTTTACCACGAAATACGTTTTACAAGAATCTTTCCACTATATGAAATCGATCAAAATAGAGGCATTTATCGGAAAAACAAACATATTGCTAAAAACAAAAACACATTGACCTACGTTAGGTTTTAAGCAAATACCCGTTGAAAAACTACAACATCTAATACAGTTTAGCAAAACTAACATGAACCTCGTGTGACATCTAGTTTCACAATAACACTCCAAAGGTTTAGGAAAAAAGTCATCGAATAGTGGTTAATTTATACCTCCTCTGAATTGAGACATTCTTGACCAGTCATTAATACTAGAACAACTCTTGGTCCTATAATGACTAGCCATCATTGATTTGGTCAAGAAATCATTAACTTACTCAACAATTTTCCGTAAGTGTGATCCTCCATTTTAGGCCCTAAAGTTCCGTCCCAAGCAACCAATCCAAAGGGAAAATATCCGATTGGGCAAAAACTAAAGTGACCCTATCCATTTCTGGAGTTCACCTTGATATTGACCAACTGCACAAAATCCATCCGAAGGGGAATGCTCCCAGGGCGCCGCGAGGGAGTACAAAATGATCTCACGGTGTGAACCAATGACAAAGATCGTAGGATGTGTTGACACACACTCTTCATCCACTTACTATAAACACTCTCTCCGTCCACCTTGATATTGACTCATGCAAACACCATCCGAAGCGGTATGCTCCCAGGGCACCAGAGGCCAAGCATGAATCTCACGACGTGAATATTCAGGAAGAAATGTGAGTGGAACCATTGACATATCAGATACATCTCTTCCTCCCACTAAGTATTTTATAACCTAATGTTTAGTTTACTTAGAAAAAAACACGGCTAAGAATTTTAACTAAGTGACTTTTTAGGTTTGCCCAAAGAGTAACTTTTACCTTGGATAGTTGAACAACTTTTAATCATCATCCATTAAACTTTTTAACGGATTCTTTGACCAACTGTCGCATACTTGCAGAAAATCTATCTAATTCATCTTTTCAGGTAGGTTCCCAAGTATGGGTGCTCCGTTTCCGTCAGTTTAAGTATCCCAACCTAGACAGAGCCCGCCTTAGACAAAAGGTCCCTTATAGATAGATTTAATATATTTTAATCTTTTATGTCAATCAATTTAATCCTATTAAACCGATTTAAAAAGATTAAACTAGATTGCTAATTCCATTAAAACCTTGAACTTAGGTCTATTTCAATCCAATTTTAAAACCCTTTTAAAACATGAGTTTTCCTAAGTCCGCATGCAATTCTTTCTTATCAATTTTAGTTCTAATTTCTATTATAACGTTTGTAACAGAAGCAACCAAAACCATTCATAACACAAAGCAAAACACATACAAGGCATTCATAACTCTTACAAACAGCCTAAGTGTCATGCTCCATACATTGTTCATTCATTGCTATTTTTTATATAACACTTATACAAAACAACAATGAACCAAGCAAGTATGCTCCCATTCATCCTTATACTATAGTGCTTATAATATAAAAATGATTCATGCATATGCTTACTGCATGCATAAATATAACTCTTATATTTCATGATGCATGCTCATGCTTTCTTGTAATTTCATCAGGCCATATTATAACACTTATAATACGTGATGCATGAATAATTGCACAACTTAAGGTGGGTTTCAAATCTATATGTCATACACTATGCCATATAAACTATATACATCTCATGTGTATTAAGAAAAAATTGATGAACCGGGATAATTGGCCTCAAATCCACAAAACCAAAAGCTAATTATTACAAAAGCAAAGAGTCATCAGCGAACCGGGTCTTGAACCGTCTGGTCGAAGTCCGCGTCTCCACTGATCGTGTACCAAAACACCAAGTGATCGTCTACACAAAAGAGTAAATGCTTTACTCAATCGTTTAGCAACGATCGTGTACCTTTTACTATGCAATGAAGCATAAGGTATGCGATCGTGCAACGCACCATGCATAACGCAAACCTTAAACGATCTCTAAACGACAATGATGCGATGAAGCACAATTGTCTAAACGATCGCTGAGCAAGCGTCTAAGTATCGAATATTGCGTGATCATGTAGTCAGTGACTATGCGCTGAGGGATGCTAACTACACAATCTTTTAATGCGCGCATCTTTTATTAAACGATGAGCATCAAATGCTCCCACTCGATCATTTACCTCCAACGTCCATGCGATCGACCAACCAACGCTACATGATAGAGCAAACACTTTACTCCATCGTTTAGCATTTGTTAAACAATCATTTAGTAAATACTATACGATCGCGTAGAAAAATCTACACGATCATTTAGCCAAATCCCAACGATCGTTTACCTGAGGCTAACGATACGACCAACTCTTGGTCTTCTTCTTCGTTGAGAACCACATCTCCATGCTTCAAAACTTCATCACGAACGACTCGACAAACTCAAACACTTTGAATTACATACTCGATTGCTTGTTAATTATGCCCAAAAACACGTGGGCCCTTACAAATTAACACTTTGTAATCAAAAGAAAGCTTTAAACAGAGGCAATTGGCCCGTAAACATTCATCAACGCCATCCACAAATGCATTTGACATTTAAATGCAATGTAGAAAACCCACCACGACATGAGGATTTCCAATTGAAATATAAGAACAACTTGGCTTTGATACCAATTGAAGGAAATTAGACATGAGGATTTTCATGAGCAGTAAAATGATCATTCCAACTTTTATTCGAAATTGAACATAGATAGTTAAAGTTAAGAAACAAAAACATACAGGTTATACACAATACGAAATTATAGCATGCTTTACCAGATAATCGAAGGAAAGATTAAACATACCTTTGTAGACTCATCTTCAAACTCACTCGATCACGAACGCTCGTTCAATCTCCAAGACAACAATACACAAGCGCTCGAACACTACGACCAAAACACTGCACGATCAATCAGCAAACACAAACACAACGAACTCTAAGATCACGAACTCAACGAACGGCCTTCAAAACCTCGAATTAAGTCAAGTTGAGTAAGACACCACCACAATGGCTACCTTGGTATTCTCGTTGTGAAAATCAAGAAGTGTGGGTTCTATGTGGCCTTGGTTAAAGGAAGAGACCGAAGGAGTAACAATTGTGAAAATGATTGAGCAAGTGGGAGATGACAAAAGTCTATCGTATAGACGAATGCCCAATCATTTAGCAAATGCTCCGTGATCGTTTTAGAAGACGACCAGCTGAGTGACTAACGTATAGTGTCACTCCACGATCATTTAGTCTTTATTCAGCTATCATTTAGTGAACATAGACAACTACAATTAAGAAATGAAAACTTACAGGTTATGCACAATACGAAATTATAGAATGCTTTACCAGATAATCAAGGGAAAGATTAAACATACCTTTGAAGACTCATCTTTAAACTCACTCAATCACGAATGCTCGTTCAATCTCCAAGACAGCAACACACAAGCGCTTGAAGATTACGACCGAAACACTGCACGATCAATCAGTAAACACGAACACAACAAACTCCAAGATCACGAACTCAACAAACGGCCTCTAAAACCTTGAACTAAGTCAAGTTGAGTAAGACACCACCACAATGGCTACCTTGGTATTCTCCTTGTGAGAATCAAGAAGTGTGGGCTCTGTGTGGACTTAGTTAGAGGAAGAGACCGGAGGAGTAACAATCGTGTACACGATTGAGCAAGTGGAAGATGAAAAAAGTCTATCGTATAGACGAATGCCCAATCGTTTAGGAAATGCTCTGTGATCGTTTTAGAAGACGACCAGCTGAGTGAACTAACGTGTAGTGTCACTCCACGATCATCTAGTCTCTCTTCAGCTATCGCTTAGTGAACATAGACAACTACAGTTAAGAAACGAAAACTTATAGGTTATGCACAATACGAAATTATAGCATGCTTTACCAGATAATTGAGGGAAAGATTAAACATACCTTTGAAGACTCATCTTCAAACTCACTCGATTATGAACGCTCGTTCAATCTCCAAGACAACAACACACAAGCGCTCAAACACTACGACCAAAACATTGCACGATCAATCAGCAAACACGAACACAACGAACTCCAAGATCACGAACTCAACGAACTGTCTCCAAAACCTCAAACTAAGACAAGTTGAGTAAGACACCGCCACAATGGCTACCTTGGTATTCTCATTGTGAAAATCAAGAAGTGTGAGCTCTGTGTAGACTTAGCTAGAGGAAGAGACCGGAGGAGTAACAATCGTGTAAACGATTGAGCAAGTGGGAGATGAAAAAATTCTATCGTATAGACGAATGCTCAATCGTTTAGCAAATGCTCCGGGATCGTTTTAGAAGACGGCAGCTGAGTGAACTAATGTGTAATGTCACTCGACGATCATTTAGTCTCTCTTCAGCTATCATTTAGTGAATCTAATTCACTTGACATCCACTCCGTGAGTTTTTCCGAGAATAGCAACTCTTGCAAATCTCAAATCTTGCTAAATTTCAGAAAATATTTTTCCTTTTATGTCACGGTTACGATGAAACCACCAATAACCTCCCACTCAATTGGTTATTAGAGAAAAAGATATAATTATCCAATAATTAATATTATTAAATATATGTGATAACCAACTTACCATACTATATTTATAATATATAGTTTTAATATTTCATCTCATGAAACATATAAACTATAGTTCTTTTTCTATTTCATGATACTTAATGTAAATCTCATTTATATTCATCCTCCACTTGACGTATCTCATACATCACACCGATCATATCATATATAATCGAATCGTAAGTATAGCTAGGCCAATAACCGTTATGCCCCTGTAGTTACATCTAACTCCTTAAGTACTACTGATCCCTTTAATGAACATAAGTCATAATCCTACTATGACTGAGTCCTCTCTCCCAAAGAAAAGTTGTGGCCACTATGTTCAAGACCCGGAATAAGCCCTTAAAGGAGCAATCTATCTACTTACCCCTGCTTCGAGGAATGAGTGAATTCCATCTTGTGTAACTGAGTTCCCAGCTCCTAAATCAGACAAATCCCCAAAGGGTAGGCATGTTGAGTTGGCAATCTGGCCACTCTCACCCATACTAATCAAAGGACTGCCCTCAAAGGCAGAAGTTCCCAAAACACTCAGGATTGAGGTCATGTCACTTATGATTATTTAGGTGAGATGTAAGTCTCAAGTATCAACGATGTTATATAAAGAGACTATTCATCTCGTGGTCCAGTCTTATACAAACTCTTTGTACAGGACATCCCCGCTCACATATCTCCACATGAATGGTCAGGGTCTACCACTGTAGTAATTCATAAACACTATCGCTTAGCTCCATCGCATAGTACTAAGCGATCGCTTAACACCATCGCCCAACGCCTTCATGTCATCGTTTAATATCCGTCACAGCTAAACGATTGCTTAGCTCCATCATATAGAACATCATCGCGTCACTTAGCATTTATCTACACGGTCGCTTAGCTCCGCGACCAAACGATCGTTCAGTGCTATCGCGTAGCACTTCATCACATCGTAGCTAAACGATGTATAGCGCCATCGTTTAGCAAATTCAACATATCGTTTAGTTCCCACGACAAAGTTAAACGATCGCGTAATGATATTGTATAAAAAATAAATGTATCGCTTAGCTTCTGTAAGTACACGATCGTTTAGCGTTCAACATCACAACATCCAGCACATATTGCTAAACGATCATCTAGATTTTCTTCTCATCATGTAACATCTAGAGCTAAACGATCGCTTATCAACTGGACCTCAACAACAAGTTTAAGCAGAAGCTGAAAATACTAGAACAGCAGCTCAGCCTTCTTCGCTTGTTTCTTCGATTACATCTGAATTTCAACTCTAATGACTCCAAATAAATTACAGACTCTTGCTAACACACAAAAGCTCATCAAACAAGAGCCAATCACAAATTTAATTGAGAAATTAAAGAGAATTAATATGCCAAAACTCATAAGACCATAGCAATACATCAATTTCATATATCTCATGAAAAACACCCATTTTGCCAAAATTAGGTTGAATTGAAAGCTTAAAAAATGCTCTAATACCAATTGAAAAAGTTAAATAACATGCAGCAGAAGTATCAAGGATCCATAAGCATTCAAACTCACTAATTTTGGCAAAAACTAAAGCATGCTTTTCTAAAAAATGGCTTTTAAAATCATACCTTTCAAGAATTCTCCAAGAAACCGAGTGTACAGCAGCAGTCTTCACTTGATATCACTGTGAACCACCTCAAAGCCTTCCCTACTATCCTCCTGGAGCTTTATGCAGAGTTGTGGGACTCAAGAACAGCTTGAAAAGGTGAAGAACAATGAAGAACTCACAGTAGCCGACAAAAAGACCATCTTCTCACAGTAACTTTTCTCTGAAAAATTCTGCATTCCTTCTTCTTAAATGATTCTAATCTTCTTTATATATTGGAGATTAACATGTAAATAAGTGAAATGCATGGCTTGCAGCTCATACTTGGAGAATCAATGAAGAGAAGATAATGGCCTTTGTGTGAGCATGAAGATGAAGGTTAATGGAAAAAATTCAATCTCCGTTTCGTGCAACATGCATAAACCGTTTTTCACTTTTCTTTTAAAACATAAAATGATTTCAAAACCATTTTAATTAAACATTTATTTTCTTAAATTAATTTCAGTTTAAAATATTATTTAATTTAATATCAAATATTAAATTAATTTTTGCACAATGATCATCTTCATATATTTAAATCATATTTAAATATATATTCTCTTGTTCCGTTTAATTTGAACGTTTCAAATTAATTTCTCAAGCTAGCCTAAAGTTTTTCCATTTACAAGCTAGTAGGGGGACCTCGCGGACCTACAGATCATGAGCTCCAACAATTCGAGATTAATCGGCTAAACTCATTAGTCTGATCTAACCCTCGTTCGTTAACTAGTGGGACACTCCACTATAGCCCATAGTTGAACTCCCCTCACTGTAGATATATTATATCCACTTAATAACCATAATCAGTAAGTCGATCCTTCACAGGTTGTTTGTAATCACAACTAGATCAAAAATTCCGTTTTACCCTAGTGAATACATCTTGTTCCTTAAGTTCCTACCGATCCTCTAATGAACAATTCTGATTCATAATCTCTATGAATGAAATCCTTTCTCTATCATGAGAAGACGGGGCCCTGATTGTTCAAGACCTAGAGTCAGTACTTATAGACCCTAGATGACCTAATATGTCATGTCAAATTGTAAATATATTTGGATTCATGAACTTCAAGTTCATTATTACATTTAATCTAGAAGATAAAGCAGGTAACTCTTCCAGGTTACGTTTTTCATATGAAACAATAGGTATGATATAAAGACACTTCATACTACTTTTTCTATCAGTCTCAATATGATAACTAATGCAACGTATATCTTTAAAACTAAGTAGATTTCTCTTTAATTGACTATATAACAATCCATTATCAATTGTAAATTTTGTTCTTCTAGGCAAAATAATTTTTTTTTTCCCAAATCCTTCAATCAGGTTTGCATAACCTGATATTGTATTGACTCTTGCTTCCACAAACTTGTAAGTATTGTATGTGTAATTGCACTGATAGATCTTCTTCACTGATTTTTTAGTCACCCAATATATGGAAATGATCCAGACTTCTTCATTAAAAGAAAATGATTACAATAAGAATAACAACATTTGAAATATACAAAGGTTAACATCTACTAAGAAAAGAAAAAAAAACATGGAGATGTAAAAACTGAAGAATACAGTGAAAGTCCTTGAGCGGAAACAGGGATTGGACCCAAATCCCAATTTTTGCAGAATAGACAACTTTACATAAAAGAACAAAACATTATGCATTTAATCACAAAAATACAGCATATTAAAATAAAATTAAAGGAAAGAGATAATTCGGGGAAGAAATACTAACCCTTGACAAACTTTTCTTCTCGTAAGATTTCTCCTCTGCAAAATGGCCACAAACTCGAAACCCTAATTTTTTACCCAACTGGTTTCCTCTGTATTCTCTAGGGTAAGAATCACATAAGTTTTACGGGTTTTTTATTTTTTGAAAAAGAATGGAATTGGAATTGAGAGTATAATTGAGATTGGGAAGAAAAAAAAATCTCTGGGAATTTCTTTGCAAAAAAAAAAAAAAAAGTAATGTGTTACTCCCTCTATCAAACGAAGAAGAAGATGATCACTTCCCAACCAGCTACTCACGATACGTGGGTTGAGAGAGAATAAGGGAGGGAAATTATTTCCCTCCCATTAATTTAAATTAAATTAAATTAAATGATAATTAATGAATATATATATATATTAGTAACTAATCTATTGTACATATATACATAACTATATGTTATATCCATATAACATATAACCTATAGTTTCTACATTGTCGCAAATACAATATAACCTATAGTTTCAATTCTCTCACCAATGATATTAATATAAATCTCATTTATATTAAATTTAATTATATGAATTTAATATTGAATCATATTCAAATATTTATTTCCTCTCAAATAAACTTTATATTATAATGTATCAAATACTTTTTAGTAATTATATCAAATATAATTAAATTAAATTAATTATATCACATATAACAAATTCTCTCAATTAATTTGAACAATTGAAATTAATCTAAAATTGATTTTCATTTAATCTATGTTGAGTTATAGAGGAGACCTCATGGACATATAGCTTGAAGCTCAAATGGTACTTGAATAATTAAATAAACTCTTTTAATTATATTATTCAACATCCATTAACTGTCAGATAATCCACTAAAGACCAACAGCTACACTCTTCACACTATAGATATATTTATGTATCTATTGTATATAACCAATCAATAGAAATATATTTAATGGATATAACCAATCAATAGTGCGATGACCCTTCACAAATTGCTCGTAAGTACAGCTAGGCCAAAATTACCATTTTGCCCATGTAGTTACATCTATCTCCTTAAGTACCACCGATCCCCTTAAAAGTCATAGTCAACTATGATCAAACCTTTCTCGAGCTAGGAGAGGGTGTGGCGCCACATTGTTAAGTCCTAGAATTAGCCCATGAAAGTGCAATTTATCTACTTATCCCGACCTCGGAGAAAGAGTGAATTCTGTTTTGTGTAGTTGTGTTTTCGGCTCCCCAATCAGACGAATCCCCAAAATGGTAGGCTTGTTGAGTCGGCGATTTGGCCACTCTCACCCATACAAATCAAAGGATCGCCTTCATAGACAGAAGTTCACAACTTATTGAGGATTCAGATCATGTCACTTATGATCATTATGATGAAATGTAAGTCTCTATTATGAACGGTGTTATATAATGAGACTAGTCATTTCATGGTCCGGTCTTATACAAATTCCTTTGTATAGAATACCCCCACTCACATGTCTCCACATAGATGATCAGGATCAGATCATTTATAGCAGTTTACAACAATTGTAACATCTACAAAGCGAGTTGTACTCGTAGTATCACCAGGATAAGATATTCAGCCTTATCCATCTGCTACAGACCATTTAGGTTATCACTTAAACATGATCCACCTATATGTCCCTATATACATGTTTAAGCTACAGAAGATAACCTTGGATGTTAGTTTATTGGTTTGTGGGTTTAATGCTACTAAATGTCAAATAAAACATCTCGCATTTTATTAAATAAATAAAATGTTTGTATAATACAATTACAAACTACAGGACCCTAAGAAATTTAGGGCATCAACCCCAACATTATATTTAGATATTTTTAAAGTAAACGATGTTCCATTCTTTCTGCTGATTTTCTCTTCAGGAAATTCAAAGAAGTCCGTCATATCCAAATTTTTCATATGTTATGGGTCAAATATGTCATTATTCTGGTATGCAAAATTTGTTCCACATTTTTTCCTTTTTCCTTCAGGGAGACTTGGTAGAGATTAACTAAGTGTTTTGACGTACAACAGACATGTGACCAATGCCTAGTCATTCTACATCGGAAACATTTATTTTCAACACTTTTTAAACTCTTATCTTATGAGTTTTTCCTTTGTAATTATCATTTTGTGTGGTTCTTTTGAAATTTGAATTATTAAAATGATCACTACGAAAATAATAATTATTTCTTCCTTTGCCACGGCCACGACCGCGACTGCGACCACTACCTCAACCATAATTATTAACACTCACAGCATTCACTTCAAGGAATGGTGTTGTTCCAGGTTGTAAATGAAGGAAATCGAACACGAGGATTTCCATGAGCAGCGAAAAGATCATTCCAAATTACAATCATATATGAACTTTACAATTACAATCATAAATAGAAACATACGGTTATGCATTAATTACAGAAATTACAACATGATAATACAAAAGATCAAGAAAAAATGCTACACACTTTTGTAGACTCATTGCCAAAGCTCATTGATCACGAATGCTCGATCATAGCAACCACGAACTTTCGTCCAACACGACCGCTACACTGCATGAATATCGCGCATTCGAACTCAGTGATCGCCTAGGTCACAAACACCCTGAACAACACGAACGACCTCCACAGAACCTCGACAGTGTCGAGTTGAGTATGACACCACCAAGAAGGCTACCTTGGTATTCTCGGTGTGAGAATCTAGAAGGTTGACTCTGTGTGGACTTGGTTTGAGGCAGAAGACGGACGAAACGAAAATCGTATAAACGGTTGAGTAAGTGGGAGATGGCAGAACCTATCGTATAGGTCAATGCCTAACCATTAAGTAAAAGCTGAGAAATCATCTAGCAAAAGTTATGCGATCGTTTAGCTCATCGCTTAGCTAACTGTCTGTCGCCTACAAATACTCCACGATCGTTTACCCTATCCAAGTTGTTGTTTAGTAAATCCTATTTACTTGATAACTTCCCGTGAGTAATTCCTAGATTGGAAATCTCAAATCCTTACTTTTTATTTATTTTTTTAATTAGGAAAATATTTTTCCTTTTATCTCACGGTTACCATGAAACCACCAATAACCTCCCACTTAATTGGTTATTAGAAAAAAATAGTTAATTATCCAATAATTAATATTATATAAATATAAATGATAACCAACTTATCATACTATATTTATAACCTATAGTTTTAATATTTCATCTCATAAAACATATAAACCATAGCTCTTTTTCTATTCCATGGTACTTAATGTAAATCTCATTTACATTAATCCTCCACTAGATGTATCTCATACATCATACCAATCATATCATATATAATCGAATTACCTCTTGTCAATTTGAACATTTCAAATCAACACCAAGAACTGATCCTCAACTGAATCCATTGAGCTACCTAGGAGACCTTATGGACCTGTAGCTCGAAGTTCCAACGATACGTGAATAACTGACTAAACTCTTTAGTCATGGGATCCACCATCCATTAACTGCCAGACACTTTACTAAAGACCGACAGCTGAACTCTCCTTACCACAGATATATCATGTATCCATCTTAACCAATCAACAGTGCAACAACCCTTCACATATTGCTCGTAAGTACAACTCGGTCAATAATCGTTATGCCCCTATAGTTACATCTAACTCCTTAAGTACCACTGATCTCTCTAATGAACATAAGTCATAGTCCTACTATGACTGAGTCCTCTCTTCCAAAGAGAAGTTGTGACCACTATGTTCAAGCCCCGAAATCAGCTCTTAAGGGAACAATCTCTCTACTTATTCCTGCTTCCAGAAAAGAGTGAATTCCATCTTGTGTATTGAGTTCCCAGCTTCCAAATTAGACAAGTCCCCAAAAAGGTAGGCATGTTGAGTTGACAATCTGACCATTCTCACCCATACTAATCAAAGGACCGCCCTCAAATGCAAGAGTTTTCAAAACACTCAGGATTGAGGTCGTGTCACCTATGGTCGTTTAGGTGAGATGTAAGTCTCTAGTATCGACGTCGTTACATACAGAGTCTAGTCATCTCGTGGTCCGGTCTTATACAAACTCTTTATATAGGACACCCCCACTCGCATGTTTCCACATGAATGTTAGTTAGGATCTACCATATGTAGTAGTTTACAACACTTGCATACCTCTACAAAGCGGACCGTATCCGTTGCATCACCAGGATCAAGTATCCCATCTTAATTCTTATACTACAGACCTATTTAGGTTATCACTTAAGGCATGATCCACTTATATATCACATATACATGTTTAAGTTTACATAAGTTAACCATGGAGCTTTGTTTATTGGATATGAGTAAATGTCAAAATGTAATAACAGTTATTTTATTCATAAAACAATGTGTATCATTACAAACAAGGAGACTCTAGGAGAATTAGGACACCAATCCCAACATTCTAGATTTATGATTTTTCATCAATAACTCGTTACGAGAAGACATAAAATTAGTTCAGAATATTGTTTAAAATCTTTCTCTCGATATTTCTATTGCATGAGCATATTCGAAATGTAGAAAAATGTCTTCTCTAATATATTGATTTAAAATTTTGGAGCCTCAAGTGCATCCATTTACGACGAGCCTTAGGAAGAAAAATTATTTTTAGATGATCACATTTTTATGGCATCTAGGTATATTTTAGCATCAAGCACTAATGACAAATAATTATTACCATTAATATCAAATGCTACAAAATCTAATTTTATAATATTTTCATAGTAACACTATTACAAAATATTATATTTATATCAGAAATTTAATATATATCAAATATGTAAAACAACATTTAATTTATTAATTATAACGAAGAGAAAAAAATCGGCATACCTTTAGGACCTATCTTTAGTGAGGAAAACGATAGAAACTCGTGTTGATAACTTGTTTTGAACTTGAAAAGCACAATGGGAATACAGATACCAATAAAATATAATACTAAAATGAGTATAATATAGTATAATAATACTAAATAAATATTAAAATAAATTAAACATAATATATAAATATATGAAATTAATAAATAACAAAAGTAAATAAAATAAAAATGGACGGATTTCTCAACTTTATCTAATATTTTTGAATTTTCTCAATGTGTGTATTCTAAAATCCACCCAATGTCACTATTTATAGGCAATTTGGCAAGTAAGAGGTGAATTACATGAACACTAAATATGTATAACGTTGAGATACATGGACAACACTTTGACATTAAGCATGAATATTTAATAGACATCTATTATCATAATATTTATAATAAATTTTAGTTAATTGATATTGTGGTTATTGCCGTTTATTTTATGATCTAGATATTTTCTTTAACTTAATACTTTTAAATACATGCCCATATTAGTATTTTTAACCACATACTCAAAATTAATCAATCGATTTATTAAAAGCAAATAAAAGTAATGAACCAAAATAATTAGGTTTTTTTTTTAAGTTAAAAGGACAAAATTGGAATTTAGAAACATCACAAGTAATACTTGCCAAGTTCTTCACGCCAATCATGCATTTATTCTTAGAAGTAGTTTATTTGTTGTTATGATCTATATTTATTATATCTAATAGATAGGTATGGCATACTTGCAACTTTTTAGCAAGTAAAAAAATTGAAATAGGAAGACATTAAGAAATAACCCAAGCACCAAATAATATATTTCATTATACATATAATTATATTTCGCGGTACATATATTTTAGAATTAAAGTATGCCAATCAATTAAAATTTTTGCTATTTGAGAGGAAAAAAAATTTAGATTCGCCATAATTTATACACATCATTTTGTCATCTACTCAAATTATAGAGTAAAAAAAATCCACAAATATTTAAGAGATAAAAAAAAGAAAGAAAATAAAAATTTGTCGCACGAAAATTATAGCTGGCTAATTATTATTATTATTATTATTAGATTACACCCAAATATTGCTTATCCGAGAGATACTTAGTAGTTAAACATTAATACTTCGACTTAGCAAAAAAAATTACTTTCTCATAAGCTAAAAGGGGCAACATCAAAATGAATTTTTTTTAGAATCTCATATGGAAAAAAAAAAAATCAAGAAACCTCGAATCTCCATATGATAGATGAATTATTCTTAATATTATTAGGTTGTGAGAAAAACCTCGTGTTATCTAATAAATCTTGTATTTTGATGTGCTCAAAAGATTATTATTCTTTTTACTTGAAAATGTTTTTTTTTAATTAAAAATGTTATTTGAAGTGCAATTCTCCAATCTTAAATAATAAATTAATATCCGATAAATAGAAAGAGACACGTGTCTACCAACTATGATGTTTTCCACACGCTTTCGTTTGTTCAATATTCTGGAAATACCCATTAGGGAAGAAGTAATTGATGTTAGCATTAGGTAGGTATGTTAACCCAACCCCCCATTTCGTATCCTTGTTATTATTCAAATTAAATAAATAAATAAGGTTCCAATACTTTTTTTTTTAAGACAAATACATAAATTACGACCTAACAAAAAACTCTTTTTAGAGCGAAGAGAGACTTTTAAATAATGTCAAAGCTGCGAAAGCATGAACAGCTTTGTTCTCCTCACGAAAAAACATGATAAAAACTCAAGACATTAACAGATATGCCAACAAAAATAATGTATTTTACAAAAGTTATGACATTAGACATGAAGGAAATCACCCCGTTTATGAGATTGATAACTTCCGACGAATCCGAGATGAGCTCAAGCGGAGATTAGACACTTGTCACTCTAGATTAATCGCTTTTAAGCCCTTTAAGAATGTTTCGACTTCCAACAGAGCAACACTCCTCCTCTCGTGGGTTGCAACCGCTTAAGATCACCCAACCATAACGATCTTGCACGATGCCACTAAGACCTCCACGACCCTCATGTGAGGACCAATACGCTTTTGAGTTTCTATTATTCTTATAATTCATTCTCAACACAAATCGTTTCAACTTTTACCAATTTCATAAAATATTTTATCTAGTTATGTCCTCAATAAATAAGTATATATTTAGATTAAAATATCATTTTTGCTCTTGCCTTTTATTGTTTGTGTCATTTTAATATTTGTACTATTCAAATTTCTACTTTTAATTTTTTATCTTTTTAATAAATCTTAAAATCAATCCATATAATTAATTTGTGATTAGTTTTTTTTATAGATTTTTGTTGTCTCTATTAGTCTTTTCGATATAAATTTTGAAAAAAAAAATCCCATCATATTTTTACTTAAATAGAAATTATTGTTATTATTTTACCAATTTTTTTAAAAAAATAACCATGACTTCAAAATTCCAACAAACAAAGAAGGTTGATTCGAAGATTTATTGAACTAAGGCCTATGGCATTAAGTTGGGCCGTTCGAACCAAATCCACCCGTGGGCTCCAACATTAAAATGGGCCAAGTTCAAAAGTCTTTCGGCTTTATTGGGGGAAACTAGTTTTATCTTTTCCGTTTTAGGTTTAATTTCTATTTAGTTCTTAAAATTTAAAATTTTACATATCTAGTCTTTAAATTTTAAATTTTCTTTCAATTTAGTCATTTTTATTTCAAAATTTTACAATTTTACTATTGAGGCTTGAATTTTGTTTTAATCTGGTTCATAAGTTTCAAAATTTAATCTTTTAACCTTAATTTTTTTACTAAATAATCATTGTTCTTCTTTATTATTAACGTAGGTCATTTAGTTTGAAATAACTCAAATAATTATAACTAATTATTTTCCATCACTGAGAAAATTAATTTTGAAATTTTACTTCTTAATTATTTTGAATTAATTAATAGACATTGATCTCGATGACTGAAAGTGGGTATTTAATGAAAAGTTAATATTAAGAGTACAAAGTTTTAAGAATTAGAGATTAAATTGAAACAAAATTCAAATATCAATAATAAAATTGTACCATTTTAAAATTTATGGATTAAATTAAAACTAAACTTAAAATTTAAGTACTTAATGCATAACCTTGTGAGACATAAAGACCAAATGAAAACTATATCAAAACATATGGATAAAAAAATATTTTTCCTTATTATGATTATTTTAACTAAATTTATAATTTAATCTTACCATTACACAATCCACCAAATTGGAAAACAAATGTTGAAAGTGCAATAATCTTATCCTAATATTAGAAAATCATTCCATTTGGTCCTTAAATTAATGTCTTCATCAAATAGTAAATACGATGACTTGATATCTTTAAATAAAAAATGATGATGCAGTGTTTTTTATTTTAAAAAAATTATTGTATAACAAAGTGCACATCATATTTTTCAAAAATTAATTTTAAAATATGGTAAAATTTTAACATTTTTGCATGCTTAATTATGTACACTTATGTAACTCTCATTCTACTTTTAAGAACAACAAATCTCTCTATCCATTTTTTATGCATATGATATAAATATATATAAATCAGTCCAATATAACTAAATAAATATTCACTTATTGACATTTATCAATGATATACGTGTATATCACTCAAAGATTTGATGGTGAAAAACAATATCAAACATCTATCGCAGGTACGAAGTTGCGATATGGTTTTTTCACCCTTCAAAATTGTTGTATTTGGATTTGTCTTTAAATTACGTTAGATTTGTAAATTTGATTGTCAAAATTTGCTATTATTTTAAGGAAAATTATTTTAAATGATAAAACTGTTGAAAATATTTACAAATAATAGCAAAATATCGTTGTTTATCACAAATAGACTATAAATTTTGCTATATTTACAAACATTTTAGTTTATTGTTCTATATTGAAAACAACTCATATTAACATATAGACGACTCTCGCAATTATATTCATATAATTTTAGTATTATATCTATCCAACTTCAAGTGTGTTAATGGTATTGTACTTCCATCTTGTCTTTAATTAACGGTTCTCACAGAAAATTTGATATCTTAATTTTTTTTTCCGCAAGGAATGTGTATATATATATATATATATAATATATATATTATTATAACTCATACCAACACCAATTAAAATCTAACTTAATTGGTTAAGACTCGTATTTTTAATCGTAAGATCAGAGTTTAATTGGTTAAAACGAAATCAATATCAAAAAGAGCTTAAATAAACATTGTTATAAAAATAAAGGTTCACATATAAAAGGTTGTTTGATTCAAGGTTTTAAAGATGTCTGAAAATAAATGATGCTTGGAATAGAATATCTGAGAATGAGATGTTTAAAAAATCAAATATGACTGTATTTAGTTGTATATGAAAGATGCTTTAAGAATTTCATGAAAAAAACCGTGTTTGTGTTTAATTTATGAAATCAAACATGACAATCTTCTATGATTTATAATAGAATAATTAATTAAAAAATAAATATCATTTAATGTATCGATAAAAGTTAATTAATCCATAATCAATAACAATTTTAATTATAAATATCTGAAAATCGAGTAATTTATAATGAAAAATAAATATTACATTAATTATAATATAATATCTAATAATTTTATAATTAATTAAGTTAACATTATAAATCTTAATTTAAATTAAATAATATAAGAAAATATATTTTAATAAACAATATATTATATAAAAAGTAAAAAATATATAAAAATATGATACATTAATAAAAAAAAATTAAATTTTTTATAAATATATTAGGTTAATAATCAACTGAATGATACAAATTAATCACAATAAATAATAAACATATTTAAATAATTAATAATGATTATATATTTATAATGAAATATCAAATTAAACTTAATTTTAATAAATAATTGTTTGAATAAAAAGAAAAAATAATTAATTATTATTATTGAATAATTTTTTTTATACTAACTAAATTTATCGAATCCTAATTTATTGATTAAATATATTTAAGATATTATAAGTTAATTAATCAATTAGCATTCATTTAATAAGTTTTTATTGAAAAATAAGTTAAGTGAATATTTTAATAGATTATTATTGATTTATTAAAATAAATATTTATATTAATTTTTATAAAATTATTATTAATTAATTAAATAATTATATACCAGATGAAATTATATATAAAATTAAAAAAAAAAGATAGAAGGGAAAAAATGAAAAAGAGAATTCACCGCTTTTTAAGGGAATAGAAAAAACCTTTCTCGAGAATAGCACTGTGAAACAAAAATCTATTTTGTACGTTGATGTCAATTCTTAGGCAAAAAAAACCCTCTAATTAGACGATCCCTACCTGTTTATGAAAGTCCATTTATATATATATATATATATATTTATATTTAGTATCACTAATAAATAATAATAATGTCAATAAAATAGTATCCTAATAGAAAAAATAATGTCAATATTAGACCGTTGATTTTACTGACAAAAATAAATAAAATAACAGGCCCTCGGATCCATTTCCAGCTTCAATTTACGAGAATTCTCCCAAATTTTCCTTATAAAAACAAACAAATCAATAATAAAAGGACATATCCGCCAATGCTTCCGATCCTCCTCGCCGTTCTCCGCCATTAACGATCATCGGAAAGAAAAAAATAATCTTCAAAAAAGATGAGCACCGTCTGCACAACGAAGTACTGCATCGGCACCGCCGGCAGTAGCCGTCCACCGCGCGCGGCGTACATCAACCTCTACAACTGGACGGATTCAGACAACGAGATCGTGAAATCGGCGATTCCGAGAGCAATCCGCAGAGTTCCGGTAGTGGATGGAGTATCGTGCAGGCAAATGTACTTGAGGAGCTATAAATTTTCGACGAAGAAGGAATCGGTGCCGGAGAAAACGAGGAGGTGTTTGGGGAAAGTGAAGGAGAAATTAAGTCAGAGAAAGAGGAGAAGATCGGGCGAAAAGAGGAATCTGAATCGGAATCGAAAGAGGAAGAGGAAGTGTTTGATTTGGAAGAAGATGAAGGAATTTTCATGCAGTTTCATTCTGTTTGGGATTTTTAGAAGGATTTTGTCATGTGCTGCGAGTATTGATGTGGTGGAACAGAGCAGTGGAAGAAATGGTAATTGATTCTGAATTTAGGGTTTACTCTGTTCTTTATTCTTCTTCATCTTTCTTCTTCCTCCTCTTCTTCTTCTTCTGTAATTGAATTTGATTGTGGATTGCGTTTGTGTTTAGTTCATTAATTTCTAGCGAACTTGATTTCTTTTAACAGATTGAAAATTGAAATCATCTTCATTGCTTCATAGTTCATTCTGATCTTTCTTCTTCCTTCTCTGTTGAAAGTATTCACCGAATAGTTGGTCATCTATGAGCCTTTAATTTTTTCTTTGTTACGTCATAGGTCTGCACTTTAATGTTAATTAAAGAAGAAAAGTTACAAGACTGGTTCAAGAACAATTTAATAAAGGTTTGAATTTCTAATTTTTTTTTAATTTAATTAGACTTTAAAAATGTTTATAAATTTTCAATTTTACACTTTTTTTTAATGGGTCTTTTAAATATAGAATTGTACTCGAAAAAAAGTGAAAAGTTAACTAATACTCTTTGGTAACGATCTTATTTATTTTTTTCTTTTTTTCTTTTTCATTATTTTAAATGAAGTGAGTTATTTGATAGTTATTCTTGTGTGTTGTTTCTTAATTTTAAGAAACATTTCTAAAACAAGGGTTAAATTTAAGAAACTACGACTTTTTTATTTCTTCTTTTAAAAAAAGGAGTCGAGCATTCAAATGATTATGTAGAGTGATGAAAATATAGTAAGAAAAAACAATTGCGAGACAACAATGATAGTTTTGAAAAAAAAACAAAGGATTAGAAGTGTACATGGATTGGAGTGAGGGTATTTTTTGGACCAATTCGAATTTCGAGTTGGTTAGATTGACAACCCAAATGACCCAAATAAAGTTTCCAACCCAACCTTTAAAATTCGAGTTGAGTTGGATTGTCGGGTTATAACTTATTTTTTATTTTTAATGAAAAATATGTAAATTTATTATACAACATATGACTAATAACTAAAATCTCATAAAATTCAAATGTTAAATACCAAATATCTATGATATTTATTGCAAACTTTAAACAAAGACAAATATCATAACAGTTTTAAAAGAAAAATATTAAAAATTTACAAATTAATCAATACAAAGTAATCAAAATTTAAACAAAGAGGAATATATATATATATATATATCTATATCTATCTATATATGATATAATTTGGGTTGGGTTGGGTCAACTCAAATTTTTTTTTAACCAACGCACATCCAATTCAACCCAATAAAAATATAAAAACTCAACCCAATACAAGAACAAAACTAACCCAACTCAATCTTTACATTTTAGGTTGGATAGTCCGGATTGTTCGAGTTATTTGAATAAATGACTATCAAACCAGACTTCAAGTTATAACCAAATTAATTTTGGTTTTAGTTACATTTTAAAGAAATTATGATGGCTTGAACACGATATTTTAAAAATATTCTTCACCTTTACCCAAAACACATTTTAAAACTTAATTTTCTGAAAAACAAATATCATTAATTCATTATGCTTACATTTGCCCTTTTGTTAAATAGACCATTAAAGAAATTACTACCAAAGGTAATATTTAAGTTTTTATTTAATATCTATCACAAAAAGATGACAAGATACATTTGGTAGGCTAAAAAAAATCATAATCTAAAATTCTAATGATTATTTTAATCAATTAAAAAATCAACCTTAAATAAACATAATGTTTTAAAGTAATGGAAGTTAATTCACAACTAATTTTTTCCCTCTCGTTTTTATGTCTTCCCTAGTTAATATTAAATATTTAAATATCAAAAGAAAAAAAAAAAGAGACTATTTCAACCTCTCTTTTTACTAATAAAGAGAGTCAAAAAAATAAAATCAAATCAAATAATTAATAAACTTTGTTTTTTCAAACGTAATAAATAGATTTGAAGGAATATTACATAAAGAAAAAGTTAAAAGCAAAAAATGGAAAATATTACTAGAGGGGATATGATTTTGCTTAGGATTCTTTTGGTTGAAAAAACATTTCCACCCCTTTCGTGGGGCTGGTCTCCATACTTGGACGGAAATTTTATATATTTTATAATTTATTTACCTAATTTCTTTTGCCTTTACCGAAAAAGATAAAAATAATAAAAAATACAAAATAAAATTTATATTGTACGAGTTTAATAATTCAACTCAATGATTCAAATACATTTTCCTAAAAGCCCCACATTAATGTATATGAGAATCAAAAGAGTCCAAAAGAAAACTCATCAATGCTTTAATATTACCAAAAATGTTACCATTCAAACCATGTATAAAGATTTTGGTTAAAATATTTTATTACTCCTTATAAATTTTATTTCATTTTAGTCGGGTAGTTTCAATAAATCTTAAGATTAGTTTTTAATGTTAGCTTAGTGTTATATATATATTATATAAAATCTTTTAGATCTTCCTCTATTATTTTTTGACATTTGTATCTCACTTTGCATTGAAATTATTATTATTATTAATGAACTTCGAATAATATTATTCAACCTATTTTGATAAAAATAAACTTTAAAGGAGTACTTCGAAATTTATTAAAAACGATTTAAATTTTAACATTTAAAAGTATACAAAAATTGATATTTTAACTAGAATTTTAACTTATAATAACAAAATTAAATTTCTATCATGGTTTGACATTTCCACTACTTGTAACAATTTGATAAAGCATACAAAATATCAACAATAAATCACAATTGTGCATAAACATGTTAATAATAAGAACCTTTGATTTAGTTAAAAATGATAAGAATTCTAATTTGTTATATTTTTAATCTTCTTTACACAATTTTTATTCATATAATTTTATACATAACAATCTAAAAATCTCTAACCTCCAAAAAAAAAATATATAATTATGATTGAGTTGAATTCATTTTACACTTTATACTAATTATATTAAGTTCACATTAATTATAAAAGTTATTTAATTAATTGTACATGTGAAGGTGGAAAACCATTTTCGGTAAAGTTTGTTAATAATTAACCGGAAAAAAATTTGGTCAAACTCTTAACTTTGATTACTATTATTGTAATAATTGCCCATATGAAAAAAAAAAAAGTGATTAATTTTATTTTTTTAATGATGGATAATCAAATATGGGACCTAATGTAAATTAAAATTAACTGATTGGAATAATGTCACTATCAATGATGACTTAGCATAAAGAGCCTGCTTGCTTTTCAAATTCAATAGGGTTTGGTATAAGATTGTTGACATTTTTTGAAGATGATTAGAGATTGTTACATAGTCAAAAGAGTGATTTTATTAATGATGTTAGTCAAAAGGGTGATGTATTAATGATGTTAAATTTTGATGTGTATGTGTAAGAAGTGGGGAATTGTCTGAAATAGTTTAGAAGGTTTGGATCTTTTCACAGATAATATCATACTTTTATTCGCTAATTGTTTTATTGGATCATTTTAGGAGAAATTTTGGACCAATAAAAAATTGTCACGTCATTTATGACGAAATTCAAAATCATCAAATTTGGGACCAATTAGGAGTTGACATGTATCCCAAAATGAAGTTGAATACAAATTCTGATGATGCCACGTGGTTTCATCGTGACCGTTGAATCAGATAAGATTAATTTAACCCAATTTGATATTATTGTTTAGGTTAAGATCCAACTAAGACAAAAAAAAAAAAAAAAAAAGAATTTGACCCAAATGTCAAAACAAACCCAAATCAAGCGTTTAGATTCCTCAAATCAAGCGTACGCATTTGAATGAGAGAGAATTAGAGGAGGATCAAATACTAGAGATCGAACCACATCGCATTAAACCAACATCAACATCAAAATCAACTCAAGTTCAACTTCAAGAAATAAGATTTCTCAAAAAACCTCGTACGAACAACGATCATCCAATAAATCATCAAGCCTGAAGATCAATCATCCAAGAAGATCAACAAACTCAAAGGCCAATCATCCAAGAGGATCAACAAGCTCAAAGGTCAATCATCCAAGAAGATCAACAAGCCCAAAGGGCTAATCATCCAAAAAGATCAACCACCTCAAAGATTATAGTTTATTTTAAAAGCATCAAAAGATTATGTATTAGAGATTGTACTTGCTATACAAAAATCAATACAAATACAACGTTCAAATTCCACAAATTAGGTTTCTTTGGAAACCTCGTGCGAACAAATTGCCACACCTGGTGAGATCTCTCTACCTCTCATCTCTCACTCAACATTCAAACAAATCAATGGCATCAAAGCAAGCTGCATCCAAAGTTACCGTCGGAAGCGACACTTACATAAAGTTTGTCATCTTGGAGAAAATCTGGGAACAACTGATGGAATCTCTTAAAGGCGGAATCGTCATCAGAGAAAATCCTTTGTTTGACAACTATGCTTCTACTTTTGATCCATCAGGGAAAGAATCATACTTTGATGTAGTGTTTGTCATGATGACTGATGTAACGACTGAGTCGGCCATGACAGAGATGGAAAAGAAAATAGATCTCCTAATGAAAGTTATTAAAGAGCGAGGTCATGAAATCGCCGCCTTAAGAGATCAAATGCAGGCTCGATAAATTGCAGAGACAAGTCAAACTCCTATTGTCAAAACCAATGATAAAGCAAAGACTATCTTGCAGGAAAGTCAGCCACCACAATCCACCTCTGTCGCTTCCTTGTTAGTTCAACAACTGCAGGATGTGATCACAAACTTTATAAGAGCTTAGTACGGAAGATTGTCGCAAACTTTTTTTTTTGTACTCCAAGTTGTACACCAAAAGAATCAATAACTTGAGAATGACAGCTGCGTACCAACCTCTAAAGTGCCAACAGTTTAATGGAAAAGACAATCCAAAACAACATGTTACTTATTTCATTAAAACTTGTGAAAATGCAGGAACTAAAGAAGACCTGCTAGTCAAGCAATTTATCAAAACCTTAAAAGGGAATGTTTTTTATACTGGTACATTGATTGGGATCCATAAGTGATTGACAGTTGGGAAGAGCTAGAAAGGGAGTTCTTGAACCGCTTCTACAGCACAAAGCGCACTGTTAGTATGATGGAGCATGAACACCAAACAATGGAAGGGAAAGTCAGTCATCGATTACATCAACCGATGGAGAGCTTTGAGTATGGATTGCAAAGATAAACTCGCTGAATTATCTACAGTGGAGATGTGCACCCAAGGCATACACTGAGAACTTCTCTACATTCTGCAAGGGATAAAGCCTCGTACATTTAAGGAGTTGGCAACACGCGCTCATGATATAGAGTTGAGCATCACCCAACAGGGGGACTAAAGATTTCCTACTCCCTGAAGAGAGAAAGGACAAGAAAGAAATCAAAGGCACTAAAAAGATTGTGAATAGTGCCATAACAGAATCTATGATCGTAAATACGATCTCGCTAAAATTTGCCTTCAAAGAAAAAGAAACAAGGTTTGAAAGAAATCATGATGGTGGCCAGAAGCATCGCTCAACTTTAAAAGAAAGATGGGAGAAAGTTTTTCCATTCTCTATCTTTGATGTTGCCAACATGTTGGAGCAATTATTAGAGAAATAACTTATTCAATTTTCGGAGCAAGCGACTAGAACAAGCAGGAAAAGTAAATGATCCTAACTACTGTAAGTATCACCAAGTCGTTAGCCACCCAGTGGAAAAATGTTTCATACTGAAAGAGAAAATTCTAAAATTGGCTCGTGAAAAGAAGACTGACTAGATTTGGATGAAGTAACTCAGACAAATCATGCTACAATAGCAATGCCTTCCAATGTTCCAATGTCGACCACGTTTTATGACCAGAGAGAAAGCATAATCCAGTTTTAGACCTTCGAGTCTATAGTTGTTCGGTTCCAACAAGAGATCCAAACGATAAACTCCCAAAAGAGAGATGAGCATGTTGAAGATAACGACAAAGGGTGGATCCTTATGACTCGTTAAAAAAGAGGAAAGTCGAGTTCCATCCAAAAAGAAGTTGCACTTCCGTCACAATTACAGAAGAGGAAGCAAGACCCGAAAAAAGAAAAGACTAAAGAAGGCATGGAAACCTAAAATCATGCAGAAAGAAGATAATGACTTCCCCTAGGCCCTAACTTTGACGACCGGTAACTTTGGCAGAATTCCTCCCAAGAAGTTTCCTCGATAATCGTCAAGAGGAAGTATTAGAAGTTATTGCATGTCACGTTGTCGGCATAGTGGAAGTCGACAACAATCATATAACTACTAAAGAAGTCGATGATTAAAAAGAAATTGAGCAAAGAATTTATGTCTTCGATCGTATCAAGCCTTCAAATACTCGATCTTCAGTCTTCCAAAGATTAAGTATGGCCACGATAGAAGAAGAAAGCCAATGTCCAATGTCTATTGCAGCTCAAACTTCAACTTTTAAGAGGTTAAGTATCTTCACATTAAAGAAAGATTGACCTTCAACATCTGTTTTTTATCGTCTTAAGATGATAGGCGATCAACATAAAAAAAAGATGAAAACCTTGAAGGTAATACCATTTCATGAAGAAAACAATGACGAAAAGATTCACAGTCGTGTTCTTTCATGCATGAAGAGGAAATTGTCTGTTGATATAAATATAGAAGGTTCCTTGATGGTGAAGCCAAAACTCATCATATTGATGAATCCTATAAATGAAGTGGATGATCAAAGCCATGATGAAATAAGAGCTTTTGAAGTTTAAATATAGAAGCTCCTCATCGTAAGAGCCTAAACTGCATGTTGCTCCTAGCCCGCATGAGCTTAAAAGGTGAACGACAAAAAAAAAAAAAAAAGGATTTTACTACGTTATGACTTGATCCCTGTCATTGTAAAGGGTACGTAGGCAACTTGAAGGAAACTTTAAGTTCAGTCCAAACAAAAAAGAAAAGGAAAAAAAAGCAATAAAAAAAAACCCTCATGAACTTCATGACTTGATCCTTTTCTTCAAAGATACATAGACAACTTAAAGAAATTTAAGTTCAATCCATCAAAAAGTGGCATAATCACCTTATGTCGACGATATAAAAAAATTTGATGTTGTTCATTTCTACTGGGGGGCAACAGATGTTCATCTCTGTTGAAGGCAACACAATAAATTGAAGATGTTCATCCCTACCGGGGGCAACACAATAAATTGAAGATGTTCTACCCTGCTAGGGGCAACGCAAAAAATTGAAGACGCATATCGTCTGCACGATTCTACACAGGTTGGATGTGTACAATAAGGTTATCGCTAGAAAATTCAATTATATTTTCGCTCACTTAAATAAAGAAGTAGTGATGGGCGTTGCTTACTTCAAGTTCGAAGCATCACTCATCTATAGTTCAACTCTTTATATTCAGCTATAGAAGTTCTTCAAGATCAATTTCAGAAGTTTTGTCGATGCTTCTTTAAATTAAAGATTAGAGGCTTCGTTGATGATTTTCCATCTTCAAGTTTAGAGGTTTCGTCGATGCTTCTCCATCTTCAAGTGCGAAGGGTTCGTTTGATGCCCCTCCATCTTCAAGCTTAGAGGCTTCGTCAATGCCTCTCCATCTTCAAATTCAAAGGCTTCGTTGATGCTCCTCCATCTTCAAGTTTAGAAGCTCCATCAATGCTTCTCCATCTTTAAGTTCAAGGGATTCGTCAAAGCTCCTCCATCTTCAAATGTAGTGGTTTCATTGATACTCCATCTTCATGCTCAAGTTTGGAGGCTTTGCAATGTCATCTTCATTCTTAAAGTCACGAAGTCAAACTTAATGTGGAAGATTCATCGGTGCGTCGTCAAAATCAAATGCGGAGGATTTGCCAATGCTTTGTCAAACTCAAGTGCAGAGGATTCGTCGACGCTTCGCCAAGCTCAAATGTCGAAGATTTATCGATCTTCGTCAAACTCAAATGCAAAAGATTCGTCAATACTTCATCAAACTCAAATGTGGAGGATTCTCCGATGCTTTGTCAAACTCAAGTGTGAAGGTTTTGTTGATGCTTCTCTATCTTCAAGTTCAGAGGCTCCGTCGGTGCTCCTCTATCTTCAAGTTTAGAGGTTTCTTTGATGCTTCTCCATCTTCAAAGTTCAGAGGTTTTGTCGATGTTCCTTCATCTTAAAGTTTAAAGGTTTTGTCGATGTTTTTCCATCTTCAAGTTCAAAGGCTCTGTCGATGTTCCTTCATCTTCAAGTTCAGAAGCTTCGTCAATGCTCTTCCATCTTCAAGTTCGGAGGCTTCACCACTTTCTCTTCGAAGTCAGGTTTGGATGCTTCGATTCCTCTTCAAAATATTGTTACAACTTCTTTCCTTCTCCAAATTGTCGGTACAACTTTGCTTCCTCCCAAAAAATGTTGGTAAGGCTTCGCTCCTTCTCTAAAATGCTGGTGCGACTTCACTCCTTCACCAAAATGTTGGTGCAGCTTTGTTTCTTCCCAAATAATGTTGGTGAGACTTCGCTCCTTCTCTAAAATATTGGTGCAGTTTCACTTCTTCTCCAAAATGTTGGTGCAACTTTGCTTCCTCCCAAATAATGTTGGTGCAGCTTCGCTCCTTCTCCAAAATGTTAGTGCAACTTCACTCATTCTCCAAAATGTTGGTGTAGCTTTGCTTCTTCCCAAAAAAATGTTGGTGTGGCTTCGCTCCTTCTCCAAAATAAGGGTGCAACTTCACTCCCACCCCAAAATATTGATGTAGCTTCGCTCCCTCTCCAAATATGTTAATATAGCTTCACCTTATATGCAAAATCAAGTTTGTCTGCTTGGCTCCGTCTCATACGCGAGAACAACTCTAGTCTGTCTGGCTTCGCCTCATATGCGATCCGATCCACCCTACTCAAAAGCTTGATAGCATATTCTCCCCATCTTCAAAGTTTGATAGCATATCCGCCTCATTTTAAAAACTCGATGGCATATTTGCCTTATCTTCAAAGTCGAATCAAGAAGTGATCAAATAGGGTTGTTGGACCTTTCCGAGGTCATCCCTATGTTGATTGACAAACAACGATATAATAGGCTAGACCTTTTCGGGGTCATCCCTATGTGGATCAAATAGAGATTGTTAGACCTTTCCGGGATCATCCCTATGTTGATCGCGATATAATAGGGTAGACCTTTCCCAGGTAGAGATATAATAGAGCAGACCTTTCCAGGCATCCACATGTTGATCAAATAAGGGTTGTTAGACCTTTTCAGGATCATCCCTATGTTGATTGAAAAACGACGATATAATATGGTAGACCTTTCCGGGGTCATCTCTATGTGGATCAAATGAAGATTGTTAGACCTTTCTGGGGTCATCCTTATGTTGACTGAGATATGATAGAGCAGACCTTTCTGGGGTCATCCCCATGTTGATAAAATGAGGGTTGTTAGACTTTTCTGGGTCATCCCCGTGTTGATTGAGAAGCGGCGATATAATAGGGTAGACCTGTAACGACCCAACTTTTTTAGTACTATGATAAGGGTCGTTACTCATAATTACACATTTACATTAAAAAATATTTTGACCATTGAGGAAACTAAATTTAATTAAAATAATAAAGACATTTTTCTAAAATAAATAACAAATAAGTAAAACCTTTGTCCAGGGCCCCTAAAATAACGAAGAAAAAATAACATAAACAAATAAAATGTTGAACAACATCGAATTTCAAATCAAAACTTTAAATAGCTTGAAAACGTAAACTGAGGGGAAGCGATTTACATGTCCCATATGGAACGATTATAGGTCTCTCTCGTCACCCATCGGTCCGTTCCTATCCTTACTTGAAAAAGATAAATTAAGAAAGGTTGACTATAAAATACTCAGTAAGTGATCCTATTACCAGGATCAGACTATGCATCCACGAGCAGAGAATGATGGGTCGTGGCTCAAACAACTACATCTATCTTAGATGATGAAAAGAAACCAAATGACGTTCTTTCTTGCCTTGACTCCCATGTCTAGTGGCCTGATGGCACACCTCAAACATGGAAAAGTATCATAAACGTGAACCTGTCGATTCGTATGTCTAGCGGTCCATAGGCACATCGTCAAACATGGAAAAATAACATAAACGTGAATATGTCAATTCACACATGTTTAGCGGCCCGAAGGCACATCGTCAAACATGTAAAAATAACATGAATGTGAACCTGTCGATTCACACATGTTTAGCGGCTCGAAGGCACACCGTCAAACATGAAACTAGACCCTTCGATCCTCTGAAATAAAACATGCATCAAGGCGAGACGGTAAACTGTCCTATTGGTTTAATCATGCATCAAATACATAATTTCAATACTGTTTAGAATTTCAAACATGCTCATAATACTCATAACTGTCATGCAACAAGTATATCACAACGACAAAATCATGCTTCTAGAGTCCATTAATTAACTTTAAAAATCTAACCTAGGTTGCCTGGCACGAAGGCACCAGTAATAGTACCAATTACCTCAAATTAAGTCAAGGACAGTTATCTCGACAATTAATTTCAACAATTTACTTGAACTAATACCAACGAAATGATCGAATGATTGTAAATCCTGCTAGAAAGCACGCCACTAATCTCCCAACTTTGAATAGTAAATGTTCAAAAACTCGTTTCCCTCATTGGATAGTGACTAGAAATGCTCCCAAACTTCAATCTAGAAGCGAAATGTATCAACCAATTTGGGCCAAAAGTTAATTGGTGGTCAAGAACCTCCAAGAATTCTAAAACTTACCTAAAATATCAATTTCGGTGACAATGACATCAGCGGTGGTGACAACCATAGCGGACGGCATAAATTGTTTAGGCTAGTGGTTGGTAGTGAGGGTCTTGCATAATGAGGGTTTGCGAGGGTGAGAGAGAAGGGGAATTTCTAGTTTTACAAATTTTATTTAGCAGCGATTACGAACAAACCAGAGCTTCGAACAACGATCCAACCATTCAAAGTGAAACTCTATGTCTCGAACAGACTGACCAAATTTGAGTATGATCCAACGGTTCAAACTCCAACAATTGACAATTTTGTGGAAGCTATCGTTGAAAAACCGACTAGCTTTATCCCCGATTTTTGGCATCTTCTCACTCTCATTTAATTTCGAAAATTCTCAATCCTTCCAAATATTTAAATCAATTCAAAACCACATGAAATTAATTATCTCCTTAATTTTTTTTTTATTTTTTTAAAGTTGACCCTAAAATTCAAAATTCAAGATAATTAGTTCAAATATCTAATAATTAAATTCAATTTAACTAATAAAAGTTTTTCAATTATTTCAATTTAATCTCAATTTTCCAAATGAAAGGAAAATTTAAACTCAATAATTTTAGATAATTAACTTAAATTTTCCTGAAGTTCAGGATGTTACAAGACCTTTTCGGGGTCATCCCTATAAGGATCAAATGAGAATTGTTAGGCCTTTCCAGGGTAAAGGTCCATGTTAACTGAGATATGAAAGGGTAGACTTTTCCGGGGTCATTTTTATGTTGATCAAATGGGGATTGTTAGACATTTTCAGAGTCATCCCCATGTTTGATCAAAATATAATAGGTCATCCCTATGTTGATCAAATGAAGGTTGTTAGACCTTTCCGGGGTCATCCCATGTTGATCAAAATATAATCTGTCATCTCTATGTTGGTCAAATGGGGCTTGTTAGATCTTTCCGGGGTCATCCCATGTTGAACGGGAAGTGGCGATATAATAGAATAGATCTTTCTAGGGTCATCCCTATGTTGATAAAATGAGGGTTGTTAGACCTTTCCGAGACCATCCCCATGTTGATCAAGAAATAGTGTTATAATAGGGTTATTTATACCTTTCCGGGGTCATCCCTATGTGTTAAGCAAGCGGTAACATAGTGGACCATTACTGTAAAAAAAAAAAATAGTGATGAAAAAACTCACCCTTTGTAAAATAATAATAATAATAATAATAATAATAATAAAAGACTGACAAGTTGGCAAAAAAGAAAAGGATTACTCCTTCGATTGAGTAGCTGTAGCTTGTGTAAACAAAAAAAAGGGTAGGGCAAGTTAGTATATATATATATATAAAGTAGGAAGAAAAGAGAGACGGAGGAGTGGAAATGAGAATGAGAAAAATGTATGTGGTGAGCCCTATTTATAAAGACCAAGGTGAACTTAAATTTCTAATTTAATTTGGATTTCCTACTAAAATCTTATCTTTAAAAAAGATTTTGATAAGATTTGAATCAAAATATCTTATCTTTTAAATTTGAATTTAAGATTCTCGATGAGTTTGAATGAATAAATCAAATGACATCAAAATCCATTTACATCAATTTTAAATTTGGGCATATTCCAAATTTTATCTCAAATTTATTCCAGATTAAAATTTGACCATATTTCAAATTTTATCTCATATTCAAATCAAATTTAGCTTTTATCCTCAATCCAAATCAAATTTTGGGTAAAATCTCAAATTATGTCAAAATAAAATTTGGCCATATACCAAATTTTATGGCAAATTCAAATCAAGTTTAGCTCTTATCCTATTTCCAAACCAAAATGTGATAAAATCTCAAATTAAAATTTGGTCATATTCCAAATTTTATCTCATATTCAAATCGAATATAGCTTTTATCCTCCATCCAAATCAAATTGAGGGTAAAATATCAAATTATCTCAAAATAAAATTTAGTCATATTCCAAATTTTGTCGCAAATTTAAATCAAATTTAGCTTTATCCTATTTCAAATCAAATTGTGATAAAATCTCAAATTAAAATTTGATCATATTCTAAATTTTATCTCATATTCAAATCAAATTTAGTCTTTGTTCTCTATCCAAATCAAATCAAAATTTAGCTTTTATCTTCCATCTAAATCAAATTGACATTTAGCTTTTATCCTCCATCTAAATCAAATTGTGGGTAAAATCTCAAGTTTATTTCAAATTAATATTTGTCCATATTCCAAATTTTATTTCGTATTCAAATCAAATCTAACTTTTATCCTCAATCCAATCAAATTGAGGGTAAAATCTCAAATTTATTTCAAATTAAAATTTGGTTATATTCCAAATTTTATATCATATTCAAATCAAATTGAGCTTTTATCCTCCATCCAAATCAAATTGAAGGTAAAATTTCAAATTTATTTCAAATTAAAATTTGGTCATATTCCAAATTTTATCCAAACTCAAATTGTTCAACTTTGAGATTAAATTACGAATAAAATGTCAAGTTAAAATTTAGTCATATTCCAAAATTTATCCCAAGTTCAAATCATTCAAATTTAGCCTTTTATCCTCGAAGCAAAATTAAATTTGGGATAAAGTTTCAAATTTATCTCAAAAATAAAATTTAGCCATATTCCAAATTTTATCGCAAATTCAAATAAGTTTAGCTTTTATCATATTTCCTAATCAAATTGGGATAAAATGTCAAATTAAAAATTGGCCATATTCCAAATTTTATTAAAAGAATTTCAAATAGTTCAACTTTAAGATTAAATTGTATATAAAATCTCAAATTAAAATTTGGACATTCCAAATTTTATCCCAAATCTAAATCATCCAAATTTAGACTTTTATACTCAAGTCAAATTAAATCGATGATAAAATCTCAAATTCATATAAAATTCAATTTTGAGCGTTTTTCAAATTTTATATCAAATTCAACCAAATTCAAGTTCCAAATTTGAGTTAAAACTTATATACTAAATTCCTAGTTTGACTAACACATCCATTGAGATCAAATTCAATAATAGATATATTTAAATTTCGATTCTAACTTTATATTTTTCGAGATTCATCCACCATATATGTGCATAAATCTCGAAAAAAGTATTTGTTGAATGATAAATTCTGGATCAATCACAAATTGCCACGTCATTCATGATGAAATTCCAAATCATCAAATTTAGTATCAATTAGGAGTTGACATGCATCCTAAATTGAAGTTGAATACAAATTCTGATCAAGTCATATGGTTTGATTTGAATCAAATAAACCCAATTTGATATTATTATTTGAGTTAAAGTCCAACTAAGCCCAAAGATGGGTTGAATTTGACTCAAATGTCCAAACAAGTCCAAATCCAACTAATCAGACCAAAGCCCAAGGCCCAGGCCAATGGACCAATCAAACCCAAGCCCACAAGGTTCACTAGAGAACTCTATGAATAAATGACCTTTCTCATTTGTCAATACTATATTCTAGAATACCTAGACTTTGATGTTGACCACAATTGAAGATGGAAGTCGTTTGAAGTTCTTTGGAGATACAAGCATTCTTCCAAAACTTCAACTCCAAGAAAATCATACACTTCCTCAAATCAAATCAAGCGTACGCATTCGAATGAGAGAGAAAATCAAACCAAGCATACACATTCGAATGAGAGAGAATCTGAGGATCAAATATTAGAGATCAAACCATATCGCATCCAGTCAACATCTAAATCAACTCAAGTTCAACTAAAAAAAAAAAGTTTTCTCCAGAAACCTCGTACAAACAATGATCCTCTATGAACTCATCAAGCTTCAATGTCGATCGTCCAAAAAGATCAACAAGCTCAAAGGTCGATAATCTAAGACGATCAATAAGCTCAAAGGTCGATCATCCAAGAAGATCAACCACCTCAAAGATTATAGTTTATTTTGAAAGCATCAAAAGATTATGTATTAAAGATTGTACTTGCTATACAGAAATCAATAGAAATACAACGTTCAAATTCCATAAATTAAGTTTCCCTGGAAATCTCGTGCGAGCAGTGTCATCTCGGCCTTGATCGATACCAAAATCAATACAAAACATTTTTTTTTTGGACACGTTTGAACTACCAATCTATTGCTTTCTTGGTGGCATTCAAGACGAGGATAGAGATTGAAAAAGGAACAAATAGTGAAAAGCTTATTGTAC